>NC_036627.1:900000-1021420 GCF_900079805.1 Fusarium fujikuroi IMI 58289 | reverse complement strand
GTTACTTTCGGTCCCGTTCCCCGGTACCCGTACCGTACCTACTCGTAAGGTTAGTCGTACACTATTAAGTTCTTCTACTATATATATATATATATAAGGTAGAGAGAGAGAACTGATGGTTTGTTTAGTGAGGAATAGGTTGGAAAGGAGGAAAGTGCTGAATTTATAGTCATATTCTGATGACAACGCTGTGATTTTTGTCTTCTTTGCCATAAGGGAATCTTGGGTGGTAATTTGATTTGCTCTGATACATATGGTGCTTTGCAACAGCAACTGATGTGTATCAAGACGCAAACGATTCGTGTAAAAGGAAAAATCTGGAAATTCTCTCTGTAAGTGATGTTGTTCTAAGTGAATGAGCATTAAACTTGACAAGTCATTCATTACAGGCAATAAAACACACTGTGATTCCACCAAATAAGCAAGAGATTTTCGGATTTATTTCTTCTTTGCATATGCACCCGGAAATTTGTTATGTATGCTCGCTCGTTTGCGTCTGCAGCACGCAGATGTGACAACCTCTCATGAGAGCAACTGAGTCAGAGCAAGCAAGCAAGTAAGCAGACAAACCTTGCTCTGCATCTCAATCCCTGGTACTTCTTGACCTGCAAGCCATGTTTCAGACTGAGGAGCCCATGAATATTTGTGTTTGTATGTCGATCCTGGTCAAGTCATCTCTTGTTCGTTGTCGCATGATCTGATGTCCAATTTATTCGGATATTTGCATGGTGTTACCAACCTACCTACTCGCCGCAATTCAAAACCGCGCGAGGAATACGACATACCAGGTATCCTACTGAATCATCGTGGTTAATTCTCACAGTCTGGCTACACCGGTGTCCAATTTGGAGGGAAGAATGCCCCTGCACTCTAGTGTTGGCAGCTATTTATTGGGTGTCTTAATTGAGTTTGCTATGGATGATGCCACAGTCAAAGCGCATGAATGCTACGGTATCCAGCCAAAGAGAGCTCTTTTTTAGCTGCTTATGCTTTAAAGCCGCCGGTGACCATGAGAATGAGGCTGGCTGAAGTCGTTAGCGACAATAGTGTCTGTCAGCTGTTACATCAGTGGCTAATAGCTCGACGAGCATAAGCTGAAGGTCAGGAGGGAAGCAAGACATGGTACACGGTATAACTGAATCTTGTTTCCCCTCTTTTTATCACATGCTCGTAATAGCTTCTTGTATTCACATTCATACTGTCCTAATCATCGTATAACTGGTGTTCAATATGGCTCCAGCTTCAGAACCACTCTCAAAAGGGACATATGCACCTTCGGGTCCAAACGACATACGCGGCCCCTGCCCGATGATAAACTCTCTCGCGAATCATGGCTATCTTCCCCGCGACGGCCGAAATGTTCGAGTTGAAGAAGTTCTCGCTGGCATGGACGCAGTTGGCCTCTCCAAGCCTCTCGCTGCTGCCTTTGCCAATCCCATCTTTCAAGAACGCGCGCCTTCAAAATTTCACGATGACCCAGTCGTCAAGAAGTCTCTTTTGCAAAGTATTTTGCTAACGATCAGGGACCCTTGGTCTCTGTTGGGTCGATTTGGTATGCGCAAGCCGGGTCAGCTGGACTCTGAGGGTCACAGGGTTCTGAACTTGGACCAGCTCGGGTTACCCAACACAGTTGAGCACGATATATCTTTGACCCGCCGGGATCATCAACAAGGTGATAACATCACTCTTCAGAAAGACCTTGTCGAAGATCTCTTGGCGAGTTCAAAGGACGGGCAGACTCTTACTGCGAATGACCTCGCAGAGTTTCGCAAGAAGCGCATCGCCAGACAGAGAGAGGATAACCCGGGTCTTCAATACGGGTCTTTCGAACACGATCTTGCGTGTGCGGAGATTGCCCTGATCCTCAATGTCATTGGAAGTGGTGATAGAGTGCCATGTAACTATGCCAGGGCCTTTTTGCAGGAAGAGAGACTGCCGATGCAAGAAGGGTGGAAGAGAGAGGAGTCGAAACTGGGTATAATTGGATTGCTCACCAAGAGGAACGGTATCAAGAAGATTATTGGTATGGAATTCAAGTCTTGATGTCAAGGTTGTCTCTCATTTTACTTCTGTAACAATTTCACCCGGGAAGCCTTTCTTTCATCTTGCTAATCAATGGAGGCAATATTGATGACCAAATTGGTTGGTTTATACAGAATGATAGATAGGTATCTCCTTATGACAACACCTCCCAGCACGACTACCTACCTTACTGCCTCCACTCTTTTACCTACCTTACCTCCTCGGTGATTTTGTTCATCCAGGGCCCACCCGCTTTCAATTCCATGACAACTAGATCCATGGTCATTCTTTCATCTTCAAGCTCCTTCCATTTTCTGACATCTTGACCGAGTGTTTCCGGATACCTTAGAAGTGGCAAGTGCGGATACGGGGGTTTCCAGTCACGCGGAGATCGTGACGGGTAGTTGCAGTTTCACCAAGGATGACTCCTTCCTGCGAGATGCAGTCAGCCATGACATTGGAAGGTTATTGCATTAAATTCGCGCTTTCTGTAAGACATTTACCTGCAGTCAACCTTTTTCAAGGCCGTGGAAGGTAGGTACCTCTAGGTAAGTTCCTTGGCCCCCAAGTACCTACCAGGTATGTAGGTCTCTGACGGGCTGTTTTCTCCTGCCACGACCCATCCATCTCATCGTCTTACTTCTGCCATCTCCACAGCTTCATAACCTGTCCACCAAGAGATAAACCCTTGCAACTCGTCTCATTTGCCGCCTCGTTCAAGCCTCTAAATTGCAATGCAAAAGGACTATTCGATCACAATGTTGAGCAACAAGACCACGGGATACGGCATAAAATACCTTCCTAAACACTCACCCCTTCCACAATCCTCAAACTGTGCCCGACCAGCAAGTAAGTAGTATCCCACTATTCCAATGGAGTTGAACATATAATACTAACACTGCGTTCGAAGCCAGCCAGCTCATCAATCGCAAGCGTGTGACGCCCGAACACTCCCATTTGAAGACGACCAATCGCAAAAACCCAAGGAAAGAAATACTGAACGATGTGGTCGCTCTTGGGTAGTAGGTTGTCCTCTAAGAAGATGTTTCACTCATCTGCTAATTGTCCATTCTCATTTGCACAATACATCGATCACTTTCTGGAACCATCGTCTACATGACTGAATAAGGAATGAAGGGCTAGTGATCACTCCTATCCTTGAGTCTGTGAATCTTGTCAATACCTCAGCAAGATAGATCCAAGAAATGAGAGCATCAAGGATGTGGGCTGTTCTCTTTCTAACTCTCGTAGCACAACAAACACTCACCACAAGCCAGGCTTGTGTTCAGTTTGAGCTTGCGCAGCCACCCGACTCGCCTTCCCACACCATACCGTACCGTGCCGTTGCGTATCATGCCGACCTTGGCGCCATCGTGTCAAGCGACTTCACCGCGAACTATCTCTCCATTGCACAGGGCGGCCGAGTTTCCATACAAGGCTAGATATGTTGAACGCTCCGCTCTGTCATGCGGTTGCACTTGTCCTCCAGCGCACGTCAGCTTGATCCTGTACCTAGTGCAGAATCTCTCTTGTCTACATTCCAAGTATGCTAGCTCGATATGCGAGTATCTATTATGAGCTTTGCCTGCAGCATATGCGTAACTCGACTCGACCAGGGCTTCCATGCTACGGGCAGGTGCTTGGATTCCTGTCCTGACACAGAGCTCTGGCTTCTATTGAACCTCGGGACGAGCAATAGGCTTGGACTTCATCATACAACTTACACAACTGCCCGCCCGATGCCGCGGACTTACCTTTCGGACAAACCCACACACTTTTCGTTGGCCCAAACAGCATTTTTCGGCCTACATCCCCTGAAATATACAATGTGATCGACCACATCCCGCATCAACACCACAAACGACCAACGCGGATCATCATGGTTACTGTGGCCTGGCTTGCGGACACCCGCATCCTTCGAAACTGAGCCGCCCGGTTCTCGCAGCACCCTGATGATACGATACGCACGGGTTCGTACAGCCTCCAGACGACACTAACAGGGTTTGGTCAACTAGCTCTCTGCCGTGCTTCCACGGCCAATTTTGGTGCTGTTGCTCAAGAATTGATACATAAGCCTATATATCGAGAGGCAATCTCCTGCCAACTTGCCAGGACAAAGACTCACAAGACCTTCTTCGTCCCGTGCCTGCCCAGACATTCTAAACCCACCCTAACGCCAATCCATATCTTGTCACAATGATCTTCCCAGTCAGCTCCGACTCTGCCCAGGCTTCCAGCCCTGATCCTGTCGCCAATCCGCCAGCTCAAACCCCCGAACCAGCTCGCTATCAGGTTTTTCATATCCAACACTCCCCTGGCACTCACAAGATCTTCATTCCAACAAGCTCTCCGCGACCGGCAGGCTATCTCTATCATGTTCTGGAATCTTCAAACCCTGGACATACGCAGCCTACCATGACTCTGGTCTCGGATATCGTCGAGACTCTAGGTCAGGTTGGCACCATTCATGATAGCAGATGTGTCGGCTCCATTGCGTCCCAAGAACTCGACAATGCGTGCGCTATGATCAAGAGTCACCCAAGACCATTCGATCCTTACGAGCCTGCCAACGCTCCTGGCAGACCTGGCCGCTGCGAGCTTTGGGTCCTCTCTGTAATCGATACACTGCTTGGGGACGGCCTCCTCCAGCCGCTTCCGTCGGAGCCTACCTCTCGAGCCCATCAACCTCCAAGACATCATCACACATCTCACTGCACTCACCAACGCCTCTACTCGTATCATCCCTATCGACGAAGGAGCCGCCCGGCTTTGGACCGTGAGTGATGAATGCCAGATGCACCGACCCTGTTGCAAATACTTGAGGCAGCAAGGAAATGTGTTTATTGCTTAACAAATGCCGGAAATTTGACGTGTACTTTCGCTCGAGGGAAATCATAATTTGAACGTACGACAAACAGGAAGTAAGGTGTGGCCAACACTTGTATTCATTCAACATACTTTTGCAACAATAATAAATCATGAGATTCAACTCTCCCAAGCATTCCGCCCCAAGCGAATAAGAAACAAGACTCATAAACTCCCTGTATCTGTCCCAAGGCACTATCAAGATTCAACAACCATAGGATATGAGACAGACGTAAAATAACAGCACGTTCAAACGAGATGCGTCCATGGGATCCAGGATTAGAAAAAGAACAAAAAAGTAGATCATAGAGCCAACCCGTCTAAACCCTCAATTCATCCTCCTGCTGCGCCATCCATGCTACCAACCAGGCTTCTTCTCATAGTACCAAGCACACAATCATTCGCATAAAAAAGATCCGGTTATCCAGTTTTGATCAAAATCCAGTAATGTCGTGATATATGCATGTACAGCTCCGGAAGTCACATTGTGCTTGATTGAAAGGTCGAAATATCGTTCCGATAACTGACTCCAAATACAACGTAGCGAGTCCAGGATCAAGGTATCCACACGCCAGGTTGCTCTAAATTGTCGACTTCCACAATTGCCATGTGTCCAGCAGGGTGTAGCAAATATCCAGGCTTGAGCGAGTTGACTCATCCCAAAGGTTACTCAAGAAGTCGGCCCGCGATGCAAACAGGAATGGATTCAGTAGAATCCACGGCAACAAGCGACCTATGTCGCAGACAGTAACGAAGCAAGTTGCGATCCAGTGATGTGAAACGAGATTGAATCCAGATTCGTAGTCATTGAATCACATTGTTTGCATGTTACCTTGGCTCCTTTGGCATGGTATGCTTAGATACTTGTTTTGTTTCTTTGTGTCCCAGGCAACCCATTGCAGACGCAAATGAGTACCGATATCGTCAGTGACGAATGAGCAAACCTCGGCTGAGGTAAGTTGTCCAGGTCATAGGATCCAAAGCAAAGCATTGCTTGAGTAGGAAGAGATCCAGGCAAAAGCAAACATCCTCAGGGAGTGGGTCCATTCCTTGGTCAAGCGGGAAGGTATTTGCCAGGTGGTTGATCAGAGTCCAAGATGTCCAGGAAGTCCAGTAAGAGGTATGAGGTATCTGAGTCCAGGGAGTTCATTTGTGCACCTAGCTGCTTGTGTCAAGTCTGGCGAGTCAGTGTCTTTGCGATTCATATCAAGACAAATATCCATGGAAAGTCCCTATGTGGAAAGAAACAGGAAGAGGGGGAAAGAGGGGGAAAGCAGAAATTCCTTTCAAAAGGGTTGGCTAATATATACAAGCTCAATCGAACTCACCTTGCTGTCCGGATGCCGGCCTCTGCCAATTATTATTCCGATAAACACCACGTTTTCACGATGCTGAACACCGAAGAATCCGGGAGCTAAAGACATTGGAGTCGAGAGCAAGAACCAGCCAGATCCAGGGAAGAACGGAAAACAGAATACTCCCCCTGAGGGTACGTCCGGACAGCAAGGTCATGACATCGAAATACCACCCCAGATCCACCTGGTAAGGGATGGCTCCCCTTCCTTTTCCCAGCTCAGCGCCGTGTCCCATTGTAAAACGTATGCAGCATAATCTCATCCGTAAGGCAAATAGTGGTGTGTAGTCGATGAGGTCGTCAATCCAGGAAAGGCCCATCCACAATGCAATGTCGTCATAAAAAGAGTAAAGAAAAAAGACACCCAGGTATGCGTCTCGTAAGGTCCAGTTCGTGTATCCAGGGCATCATCGGTAGCAATAACAGTTGGCACGGTACGTCCAGGGGTATTATCGACTCCAAGGGAGATCCAGGTTCGTAGAAAACGGAATCAGCGTCCAGAGGATGGAATTTGATACCTTTCCAATAGGAAGTTCCTATTGAGATGCAAACTTGCAACTCGGTGGCGGCACCAGCCAGAGAAAAGAAACCGGAAACCTCTGAAGGGGATCATATCCGGAAGAAACAGAAAAGGATGAAATGGTCGATCCAAGGAAAATAAGCCGTACTCCATGTAACCCGGTCATTATGCAGAAATCATCACACTCGCGAGGAGGTCGGATTGCCTCGTCAAGTTCAGGCAGGAAAGGGAAGGGCACAAAGATCCGGCCTCAGTCCTCCGGGAAACACACCTTTTACCGGCGGCTTGATCGGTGGTGTCGGTCTGTGCTGTGCCTGTCGCTCTCTCGCTCACTACGTCGGCTGCTGGAGGTACCACTGGGATTTGTTTGAGTATTTGTTGGTGTCGCAGAAGCGCGAGTACGGGGGGTTTCTTCATACTGTGTGGCCTGGGTATATCCTTGTGCTGTTGATTGACCTGCTAGACCTTGAGTGTTAGTAATTCGACCATGTGGAAACCCGCCGCGCGAGTGTTGCCTCCGCTATACGCACCACGACCGTAGAAGGGATCCTGGGGCTGCATCGCGTAGCCCGCAGGAGGAGCCTGACCTGAATATGGGTAAGCAGTGGCTGTATAGCCTTGTTGCGTGGGAGCAGCAGTGGCATAAGCCTGCTGTGCAGCAGCTGATGATGTGGCCATCTGGTTAGCGTAAGGGTCGTATCCGCCTCTAGGGCGCTGGTTTGTTCCAACGGCCACGTAGGGGCTCTGGGAAGCCTGGTAGGATGGATCCATGGTGGCCGCGGTAGTAGAGCTGAACCTTGTATCCGCTGGGGGAGGAGATTGCTGGGTTTGGGCATAACCGGCAAACGCACCACTACTTGAGGCACCGTAGGACTGGCCGTATGAGCCAGCGGCTCCAGTGTAACCGGGAGCACCCGTTCCTGGGTATCTGGGACCATCAAAGCCAGGGTCACGAGCGAATGGGTCGGTCTGATAAGGGCCCTCGGTAGGACCGTGGTGCTGACGCGACTGGTGCGTCTCCGAGTAGCGGTATTGCACTACAGGTGAGTTAGATGAGTGTCTCGGCGGTACGCCAATGTTTCTCGAGGCAATAGTACCTCCAGAGGTATTGCGCGACGTCTGCGCACGCCTTTCACTATCCCATCGAGCAGAGTCTGCTTTTAGATCCTCAATCATAGCCTGGCGTATCATTAGTATCTGATGAGTAGTTATTGACGCTGAGAAAGAAACCCACAGTTGTAAGATTCCTGTAAGCGGTGATGTAGTAGCCTTGCACGGCTTGGCCTGTCTGAGGGTTCTGTCGTCATGAAATGTGAGTCATTTGTTTCATTGCGATAGTGGGGTTCATCAAGGTAGATGGCGTACCTCGTAATGACCGGGACGCACGAGGGCATCGTTTCCCAGATAGCGGCAGATGTCTGCGGAGATGACTTCACGGTCGATGCCATCGCGAGGGACGAAGTATTCGTTTTGTCGTCCCGTACCTGACGTGGTAGGGGCAGCGTTCCGGGATGATCTCGACATGTTGTTGATGTGTGGGGAGGATATGGCCGACGAAGTGGTAAGATGAGATGAGGAAGAAGAAGAGATGGAAGAGAAGGTCGACAGAAGTGCGGGAGACGAGGAGATAGAGCCGGAAATGGGGGAGGAGGGAGACGACGTGGAGGGAGCTGAGAGGGTAGAACAGGCAGAAAGAGAAGAAGCGGGCAGGTGAGGATGAGGAGGAAGAAAAGGCGAATGGCGGTGGTGGGCGGTGGGCGTATCCTGTGGGTCTGCACTGTCTATTGGCTGTGGTAATGGTGGTGCTGATGCTAGGCGCTGACGAGGGGATTTCCCACTGGCAGAGTGACTTGCAGGAGACCGAGAGGCCAGAAGACGTCTGCTGGCACCAGTGCTGACACTCGAGCTCGAGCTCAGATTGGAATTTGACCGGCAGTGGGACAGGTTTTGCTGACGGCGAGACGTAGTTGGCTGGAAGCGTCGCCTCGGCGGTGGTCTTGGTGGAGATACAGGAGAAGGCAGAGGAGGAGGAGGGGCCAGTCCAAAGACAGATGTTGCTGGTGCTGATGATGGAGGTGCTGGGAGGGGGGAAAGAAAATGAGAATGGTGGCAATGAGCATGCAGGAGGTTGGTTCTGCTGATGCTGATAACCAAACCCGGAAGGTTGAGGTTGCTGATGACTTGTTGATATTGATGGGTCGTCGCCCACAAAACCCTGATACTGTTGGGCGTTGTGGTTTTTGTGGTGGAGCTGGTTTTGCAGTAAGCCAAGATAGTATAAGCTGGGGTCTCCCGGCTGCTCGAGACAAGCTGCAGACTCTGCTAAAACTTCGTCTATTGATGAGGAGTTTCCCTCTTCAGGCTGGGCTGTCAACGTGATGACTGATTCTTCCCTGGGACTATCCGTGCCGGACGCTTGTCTCCCTCCTTGACCGAGCCCAACACCAAGCTGCGGGATCTGCAACTGGCGCTGGCCTCGTGCGTGGGTGCCCTGATATTGATCCTGATCCTGGCTAGCCTGGTCCTTGTCTGTTCCGTGCTGCCAACAACCCTGCGTCCAGTGGCGACCTATTTTGGTGGACCGTTGGACGTTACCGAAGCCAGATGCGGTTGGCACGTCCTGGGTTTGCAGAGCTTGCTCTACAGCGCGTCCTCTGCCTTGCCCGCCTGGGTCTTGGTCTCGTGGTTGGGCTTTGACTTTAGCGGTGACTGGCGACACTTGGGCACCGCGAGAGGCTGGGCTAAACCTTCTGCTTGTCGGTTGAGAAGCTCTGGGTTTCAATCCCTCTCCCAGATTCTGCTCTCGACTTTCTTGTGACTCTGCGACCAAGCGGTTTCCGGCTGGCGAGTCACAGCGCAGCCTACCGTGTGCTGAATGATCAATGATTGCGGTGGCGGTCACGGCGAACGCCGCTTGTTGTCAATTAACTTTCAAACCCCGCGACAAGGCTTGTTCGATTTTCTGCGAAACTGTTCAAAGTCCCGTACCTAGGTTTTAGCATCTATCCCGTCAACTGAGGTTTTGCACCGTGATGTACCCCTCGTGTGGTGTGACAGGTGCGCTGTAAGCCACTTTTCCTGTCTTATCCCATTAAGGAAGTGCAGATGTCTCGTCGTCCAGGTCGCAACGTGGCTTGTCCCTTGTTTGTTCCAAAGATAGCGAAATTGCGTCAGTTATGGGGTACTTTGATTGAAATATCAATTCTCGAAAATTGAACATGTAAAAACGATTCAACCTGTCGTTTATTAAGATCGAACCCGTCGCGGTCCGGATCAAAGATCGAAACGGATCACGACCTTGTCTGTGCTGGCAACGCAGAATGTCTGGGTCCTTTGGGGACAGCTGTTGGCAACCAAACAAGTTGCAGATATCAATAGCATGCGCGGCAGATGACACTTCCAATATCGCTCTGTTTCTCGCGTACAAGGCTATCCCTTGTTTTGACGATGCCCAACGACCACTCGAGCCTTCTTCTCCGTCTGTGGTAGGATAATGATGGCGGTACGCCGTCTCTAAGTTACGATCGCCCTCAAGCGGAGCTGAGATACCTCGTACGAAACTCGAATAGGCGACATCAAACTTTGTTTTCTTTCAAGAGATCAGCGCTTGTTGGCGAGACTAGTACTGTAGTGCCGTGAGGTAAATTGTAGACGCGAAGAGAAATAATGATGGGGGTACTATGACGTCTTGCTTTCCAACTTGGGGCTTTGTTTTCCTTTTCCAGGGAAGTGCCGTGATCTGTAATAACGAGGCTACCTTGTCGAAGTGACAGAAGAACGAGAGTGGACGAGAAGAATGAGCGGCCACAATCTGTGCCATCGCCCTCAGCTCATCATACACCTCACAATGCTGCTTTATATCTCTCGTCAAGTATTCAATACTCCCGATACGTGCAGATTCACTATCGCTCCTCAACTCTAAGCGACACGTAGATAGATGGAGCTGGTCGTAGCTCTACTCAGCTCTTCGTCACCATTCGCAAGGAAAGCTGTGCCTCTATTCCGTTGCGGTTGCAATATTCGGCCTCGCCCAACTGTCTCGGGACGTTGGGCATCCTTACTCCTGTGGCTCCTTGTTTCTCCATGCCATGTCCCAGTCGTTGTCGCTGACCGTGAATTGCAACCTTTAACGCCCACAAATGATAGGCAACGTGTTTCCACAGCGGGATACTTGTCAGATGTTGCGATATTCCAACAATACCGCAGCTGCATTTGAGGCCTATTCCCGGTTTCAATCTCTGAGTGGCTGGCGGCTGGCTTTTCGGCTGCACTTTGGAGGGTGGGTTGGGTAGCAATGCCTGCACCAATTGGAGCCCAACTCTCTGCCCGCAGGTCCATGTGTTCGGTGCCCAAGCCTTGCTGTCCAATCATCTGGGGAACTTTGACCCAAACTTGTCAACATCTTGGCATCCCACGAAGTCGTACATTTTGTCATTGACTTTGATGGTTTCTGTACTCCGTACATCCATCAGCAGACTGTGGTTTTATTAACATGCTTCCGGCCTCTCCGTTGATTCAAGATGAGACGCGTGCGTGAGAGCACGACAGCCTTGGTTTTTGCTGATCCCCCTGATGGTCGCTTCGGCTGTTCGCAGCCTTACCGAGCTGTCAAGGCGCTTCGGTTGTTTTGACAGACTTGTGTGACCAAGAATCTGCATGTTTCCTGAATTGTGCATCTGCCTCTTTCTTCAAGGGGTTTCCAAAACGCCAACGAAAAGTGGATTATCGCACAGCCACGGCTGTACGAACAAGTCCAAGTCTCGTGTATGCTGAGCAGAATGTTGATAACAACCAATGTAACATGTCGTCTTCTGGCGGCAAAGCCCAGGTATAAGCCGATGCCGGTGCATCGAGTTACCTCCTGCCATCATGCCGTGACCTTTTGTTGACGATAACGCAAAGTGAGCGTGAGCAATTGCAACACAAACCTGCAAAAAGCTCGGGCGAGAAACCGCAGAGTAATCACTCTCTGTTCAACCAAATTTGAGCCGACTTTGACCTTGCTCGAGTTTGCCTCCCCGGCTCCTTCTTGAAGTGGTTCCTTGCGTCTTTTGCGCAGAGTTACGTGCAGCAGGTTGTCGCTCAGCGAATGTGGGCTTGACACGTTCTGCGTCTTGTAGATCTTTGGCCATATGCCAATCTCTATGGCTTTGCAACGCTTCCGGGTCTGCGAAGCTGGCCTTGCAGCGAGAACATACAACATCGGTCAATGAATGCTGTTGTTGATCCACTTGCACATCGAAGGCGCTTTCATGCCACGGTGATCCATGAGACTCATGCATAGTAAGGTCGGATTCATGGCGGGCCTCATAATCATACTTAGTAGCGAGAGTGAAGGTCTTTTGGGCGGGATCTGGTGGCAAAGAGCTATCTTTGGGGTCTTCCTCGGGAGTATGTGAGTCGGTTAGGGAGGTCTTTTCGTGGTCAGTGGAGGGTCGCTTGGAGAAGAACCGCTGAATGCCACCATCCTCGACGCGGCGTTTCTTCGCGGAGGGTTCCGGTCCAGTAGAATATTGACGGCTATCGGGAATCGATGATCGAAGAGCTTCTGCCTCTTCCCCCTTGACCAGAAATGCGCCAATCCCCATGTTGCCTTTGACGCCGTCTTCAAAGCCTGCTACGCTGAGACTCAAGTTTGCACAAGGCCAGACTCCTCTCCCTTCTGCGATTATTTGCGAAAGGAGGTCCTTGGCCAACTCGAAAAGACTGCCTTCGTCTATGGTTCTCCCCTGAGGGATGGGTCCCGACCGAGATCTCACTTGTCCCTCATGGCGATGATGTAAGTTCATCGTCCTCGGTCTTCTTTTGTTTTCCAGAACTCCCTCCTCAATGAGGCGAGCGAATATGTCAGCTGCGAAGATTCTCAGCCATTGCGTTGCTTGTTCTGAAGAGTTGATAGTTGGACGAAAAGATTTAGCCGACAGCATCGATTTGATCTGTGTTCTTGAATTGACCTCGCTTGCGTCAATACCTCGGATGGTGTTATATATCCAAAGACCTGTGTCATGGCCAAGCTTTGCTTTCATAGTTGTCAAAGGAACATCCAACAGTTCAGTGACGCTCTCTGTGTTGAATGTCGATACGATCTGCTCGCCGAGTTTGCCGCCCAAGTTTCGAAGTTTTGTGATTTTGAAGCCAGCCATGAAAGCAGGTACAGCTCTGTTGCGTACAACAGTCTGTTTGTTTGGTTTCTTGTACGCCGAACCCAACTTACTGAGAAGCTTGTTGCTTGCTACTCCAGCTGAGCATGTGTATCCCAACTTCTGTCGAACTTCGGCCCTGACTTTGCGAACGATCTCAGATCCGATAAGGATTGCTACATCATCCCAATCCGGGTCGACTGTTTCCTGTTCCTCATCCAGATCAATCAAAGCATCGGTCTGCCAGTCGAGCGCGGCAATGGATGGCAAGGGAAGGTTCTCAGTAGGATCGTCATAGGGGGGCGGGTTTGATAATTCTGGAAAGCGTTGCAGAAGGATCTGGTGGATTTGGCTCGAAAGATCGAGGAAGACCTCATCAATACTTGCTTTTTCCACCTTCTGGAGATCCAGCGGCAGAGCCTCTTTGATACATGCTAAGATCTTTCGAGACTGGAGGCGATAGTGATCAAGTGAAACCTTATCTGTTGCTATGTGGGCGGCGGCATCCTCGCGATATGCCCACTTGTCGTCACCTTCTCTCCATGTAGCTACGTGCTGGGCGATAAGTTCAGGGCACAACTTTTTGGCTTCTTCGACATTGCAATGGCGTCCAATGCCAAATTCGCGTGCAGGATAGTTGACTGCGATGAGACCTTGCCTGCTGGAATGTCAGAAATTCGAATGTGAGTTGGAGAATCATCATGTTAGGAGCAACGCTCTAGTGATAACTGGGGAGAACAGAGCTCCAGGACTGGACATAAACCCCAGCGTGGCAAAACGAGGCTTTCATTTCCATGGCTATGGACAACCACCGCCTATGAATGTAATCGTGACAACTTTGCCTGCCATCATACAATTTGTGGCCGAGAATAGTGGAGTGACAAGGGCCAAGTGTTACACAACCTGGGTCGAGAGGTCACGATCTTCGGAGAATCAACATATGAGTTTTCGAAGGTTTCACTGAGAATGTTCTCGGGGGCTGTAAGGTGAATTGTTGACTCGCATTTCCATGCTCTACCGCCTTTCAGAGATTCTTGGAAGGAGCATTCTCTGTTCCGCGAACAATAAACGATCATGGCAAAAAGCACGAATATGCTTAGTGACGATCCATCTCGCAAGGTTGAGAGTAACACGATGCAAGCCTCAGCGAAAACTAATTGCTAGTGTCCAATCACTGCTGCATCTGAAGAGAAGGATCGAACAGCAGACTCGATTCTCAGTCCAACAGAGGACTTGAGGAATCGGAGAAAAGAGAAAACACCTTGTGTTCCATGAGAAGTGTGAGAGTGCAGGAAAATCAGGGCTTGACGTTGGTAGGGACTCGGGAAATAGGAAATGCATTTGTGCTCACCACTGTTGAACAGCTAACGGCTTGTCCTCTGGAATACCAAGTCTAACCGTCTCGCACTGCGCATAAAAGGCGTCGAGGTCGATGTGGGCAATGACGCGCAGCGGGTTCGAAGTGTTGGACGAAGCCAGCTGTGAGAATTGGCGATACGTGAACTGGGAACGCCGCCGGCCTCCTCCAAGCAGTGGTGACGAAGCCCCGAGAGGCCTGTGTAGCGGTGACGAAGACATAAATTGCGAGGCTTGGATGATTTTAGGGCTTTCTTGACGGTGAAAAATGCTTTCGTGTTGTGCGGCTACTGCAAGGCGTTGGTAATGCAGGCGGTCGATGTCTCTCTTGACAGATAATTTCTCGTGTCCGTGAACGCCACAAACAGTGCGATAATGTCGCTCTCCTCGCAAGCTCTTCACAATTTGGAGCTGGGCTTGTTGAGAGAATAGAGAGAATTGAGATATGCTTCTACGAGGAGTCGTGAGCTTGAAGATGAAGATAGATGTGGTGAATGGAAAGAGGAACGCGAGATGTGATAGGTTCGCGCCAGTGCCATTCAACGCCTTCACAGAGCAAGATCCACTTTCGAACCTCGTTCCTTCTTGTCCTTGGTTGCCATTCAGTTAAAAGGTGAGGTTTTAAGTAGGATATCTCAGTTGTTTTCTCTAGGAAAGAAACGAGTCTCGCGGTGGTGAATGCCTGCTTCGATGATTGTGTTGTCTGGCGTTATCGAGGTTGCACCCTTGGCGATGCAGAAACATGCACATCATACATTCAAATGAGATGCTGGCCCAGAAATTGCAGTACCTCAACAAGACATTGAAAGAAGTTATCCTCTATGAGATTACGCATGTCCTAGTGAGATTACAAGTATTCAGTAATTTTATATGTACAGGAAGGTTCTTTGGTTGTTAGGTGTCAAGAAAACCACCCAACCCGTGATAGTCACCCTAGACCATGCAGGCGACGATGACTTCAGCCTGCATCACAGCCCATCGTGGTACAAGGCACTTCCCCTCCCCTCTTCAAGTGGCACTGCCTACATGAATTGACCATCTCAGTAACTTGGATCTCAGAGCAGTGCTCATCTGGCTCTCCATATTTTCCTTCACAACTACCTAACTCATCCCCAGCGCAAACGTATGAGCCTTGCCATCACCTCTTCTGGTACATACGACCAAAGCTCGTAGAGAATACGGGATCCCGTCCGCTCTCCCATCGTCAAGCTGCGAAGCGCCGGATTAGTAGTTGGGTCGGTGACGACCAGCGAATCCCCGGTGTTGTATGTGTTTTTGCAATATTTGACATCTCTTTTTGCTTGAGACTACTCAAGTTACTGCACATCCATATAAACGAACTGTGATACTTGTCGAAGGACCCTTCTATTTGCCGTTGACAATAGTACTAAAGCCTTTACCTTCTTCGTGGCCCCCCGCTCGCTGTTTAAGCTGCTCGTAGCACCAAGGAACAGTAGCGCGTGTCTGAGCAACCGATCCCAATGAAAACATAAGAAAACACACAAGTCTTTGTGCTTATTTTGGCGGTTAAGCTGGGATATACCAACTAGTTCTAGTCTTTAAACATTACGTATACCGCTACTGTCCTTTTCCACCTCTTGCCGCGTAACAAATGATATGAGTCTTTGTGAAACTCTTTGGGTATCTAATTCGAAGTCATAGCCGCTGCCCTCTTCTCGGGGTCGATCCCTTCAAGTCCATACCGTCTTTTCAACTCCTCCACCAGTGGCCCAAACTGGTAGTCGCTCACCATGCTATCATGGCGGCTACAGGGCGAGTGACGGATGGGTAGAAGCCACTCGATGATCGAGTCCCCCATGACTGATTTGAAGTTTTGCAGGTAACCCAGGTGCCATGGGTTCTCTCCAGGTTCTGCCTGAAGGATAGCGAATGTCCGCCTGGCTTGCTGGTCTCTAGCCGCCATTGCGCTTGCTCGTGCGGACGCAGCGCCGTTCGCCTGTGTCATCCCACTGGTGTGAGCTGCATCCGGGGTCCTGGGACCCTCTCCGGGTCTTTCCAGTGGGTAGGTGACGGTGTTGAATCGATCATTTGGAGGAGTGTCTGTCGGAATCCGAACTGCCAGTCGAAAGGTCTGGGTCTTCCTGTACAAGTCGACATTGGTGATGTTTTGAAAAGCAAACCTTAAAGCCGTGATTGTCATGGTTATGGTAAACAAACCGAAAAGACCACCAAGCGCCAGAGCAACAATGAGTCGCGCATCAATACTTTTGTCTTCCTGTAGGCGTAGGCTAGTAAGGTAGCCATTGGTAGAAATGATGATTATGCAAAAACAAGCGCAGTAGAAGCAAAATTGTATAAAAAAGTTAAAGGCTGCTGAAGCATTAGTTACTGCACAAGGTTTCGTTAGGGCTTAAACTCACAAGTTTCCGAGATGATGCCGCCCATCCAAGGACAGACATGATCCATCTTGTACACGCAATAATCATACTCGGTAGAATGATGCGCCCGGTCAGGCTTCCAATTTCTGCATTCGGAGCACCACTTAGGGCGACCATCGAGTTCGCAAACGAAGATATCTTTGCTGTAGAATGACTCAAGACCGGGGCTGTCGGGTTCATCGTCTCGAGGGGCCCAAGATCGCATCTCGACCTCGGCTCCGTTGCTCGCTCGTTGGTTACGCTCCTGCTCGATGGTTTCCCTTTGGGCTGTCCATGGCACAAATCCAGGGTTGTACTGAATCGTTACGTAGCATCGTATGTAGGCTGCGACCATGAGAAGGAGGAAGATAGAATATAGTGCAATTAGAACAACGCCAACTGCGGTCTTGCCCCTTTTTTGCATAAAGTCCTGGACTATTGATTGTCAGTAAATGTTTGACAAGCAGCAGCACAGCAATGCAGAGCTCACCGCAGCAGTAGACAATGATATTGTAGGTCGCGTAAGCAACGAGTGCCAGTCCCAGCAGAGGAAGCCCACGCGCGATCCATCGCGTGGAACAGCGGTTGCTGGTTGAGGTTTCTAGCATCTCATCGCTCCATGGGAAGGACCAAATCGACGAATGGCTGGATTGAAGGCTTGCGGGCGGCTCTGTCGCGGCGTTTACAGGGAGTGAATAATCTGATTGTGTACGAGCTGATCGTGGACGAGTAATGATCTCATCTTCTGTTGTTTGTGATGCGGCATTGGCAGTTCCCGCCGTTATAATAACAGTGCCAGGTTTGGCCAAGTCCGCCAAGTCCGACTCGCCCGGGTGGGCCATCACCGTGCTTTCCACTACGGCCGTTTCTTAGACCGCACTGTATAATTACCCAATCAGGCAATGCAAGATGGAAGGGTCCGAGGTTGGTAGATTCTACCGACCGATATATAATCGTCGACAGATTTTGGTTGCAGAAATAAAAAAAAGTCCGAAACGAACAGCGTGTGCAATACTTATGTTATGGAAATTATACTTCAATTCCCTTCACGTGTGAGTGGTAGTGTCCCCTTCTACTGGGCAATGTCAACTTAGACATCGATGTAGAGTACTCTCGAAGCTAGTATTTACACACACGGGCACCACACAGCAAGATATCTTACTTGCTGATAGAGATTTTGACATATAGGACCCAATAAGAGCCCGTAGTTGCATGCTGGTTAAGGTTGTCTCAAGAACCCAGAATTATTACAATGACCAATGACTGACATTTGGAATATTGCATGATCAAGTCCGTACCTTTGTCATTCATCAACGTGACAGAGAAATGAACCAACTAAAAATCTCTGAAAGTGTCAAGATTCCAACCCTACGTATACCAATACCCAGTAAAAATAATGTCTCTTAGGAGACTCACATTCAGGCTAGGGGAGGAAAGAAAACTCAGGACCTTAACCCTAAACGATCCAAATACTTAGGTAAATCTAGCCTAACCTTAGGGGACTCTTTACTAAGTTTATTTTGACACCCTATACTAAGGTCCCGGTGTTTTCTTACCCCCTGAGGCGTCAGGGACCTGAATTTGCGATCCAGAACCCACCCCCACTGTCTCTGCCGCCCTCTTCAATGGATCCATCCATCCATTCCCGATGCCTTTGTCCTCAGCCGAATTGAGCATCAACCAACAGCACGACCAACAAGCCAGTCAATCTTCATTTAGTGGTATCATAGTAACAAAGCTTCATCTCGTAATTGAAAGGCTGTCATTGTCTCCTCCAGAAGCCGCTATTCAGGGATACCTACTCTTTAGATGGCTTCGAAGCATTTGTGAAAGCCCCAAATCAAACCAATGGTGTACGATCTGCCTCAAGTCCGCCTTAAATGCAGAACTCCTGCACCAACTGCGGATTCTATTCACTACATTTACAATCCAGTCCAAATGAGGGTTGTCGTCTTTGTGATGTGCTGCCATTGAGTCTCTTTTTGGACTATCAAGCATTCGAGCTGTCAGAAGATCTGCTGGCTTTCAAAAGGAGGGCTAAGCCTTGGAAGACACCTCAGCGCTTCGTCAGCCCATAGAGTCCACACGTACACCAAGACTAGATATAGTGAGGATTCCTATCCTGTAATTTAAGGAGATCCGACGAGTCTGTTGCTTACATGAGGCCCGACAACCTCTTACTTATATGCCTGATGAGGAAGGCAGAGCAGGGACCCCTTAATTAAAGCAATGCTAATGATCGCCTCGGTTATCATGCCACAAGGTTTATGCCTCTAACATTCATGGCATGTGAACCAAAGAATTCTTTGGCAATGCTCTTGTTGATTCTGAAGCTCGTATTATTGGCCACGATGCAACATGCAAAGCCCGAAGAAGCTGTAACGGGACTGGTGCTACACCTTAGAACTAAGGAAGCCATTGGATGCATTTGATGTCAGGCATCAAGGAAGCTCCCAATCCTTCTTCAGGTTGCCTAAACCCATAATCTACCTTGTCTTTCATCCGTCATCCTCACTCGACTGTGGGCGTAGATTTCACCTACTGAGCGTCACGACGTCGACCTTACAAACGTCTTTTCATCAGTGCAAAACAACAGAAAAAACAACAAAAAAACAGCGTTGCATATTCGCAGAACCCGTTCTAGCATACTTCAAAAATATTCAGGGCCGCTTCTTCACATATCATGGTCTCGTCAAGGCTCAATAACTGTGTTTTCACCGATATTGAACTTTCATCAGCCCATAACATACATCAAAACCCCTGCGCCCGTCTGCGAGGACCATTTTTTCTGCAGCACACAAGATACACAAAACTAGAGCCTTACGGATGCTGTGGCTTGACTACTGGGTCTATTGAGAAGAATCTGTTTCAAGCTCGATAGACCTCCAACTCCACGGTTGGACGCTCATGTTGGCATACTAGGTCTTTGACACAGAGCAGTGTTATATCACGTCCAAGAAACAGCGCTCAGCAATATCACCATGCGGCTCCATATGATACTTGGGGTATTTTCACAATGGCTATATGCTTACACCCAATACAGGTAGGCTGTTGGCACGACTTTTTCTATTTACACTTGACCTGCACAAGCACCCAGCCTGCTGATGCAGGTGCATATTGATATCAAGTGGGGGCAAGGCAGTCTTGCAAGAAAACATCCATATAAGCTCGTTCCCCCGTCCTCTGTCTTTCTCAGTTTTCACCGGAGCCTTGTTTAATTCTTTCATACCGCTGTCGTTTTGTGTCCTTTGAGTTTTCTCGCACTTGCTCGGGGTGAGTATCTGAGGCCTAGAGGCTTGCAATGCTACCTGAGCGAACAAATCATTGTTTGTAAGTCGATATCATTGAAGCAGTTTCTTTTTGACTAGAACTAACGATCCAATATAGATACAAGTATTCTTTCTATATTAAAGTTCCCACGACACGATGTATGGGCGGATGATATGTCCTTGAACTTGAAAGGAACCATGCACCTTTTGTGGAAGCTTGGTCGAGACAAAGCTGCACTATCTCGGTAATTACCCTTCAAATCATGGCCCTCAAAGAAGAACTAGAACATAGCCATCTCTAACTCTCTATTTTGTTACCTAGGCCGGGTGTCTAAGTGTTTGCTTGCGTTGTTTGGCGAACCACCCCCAAAGTCCTAAACGTACCTTTGTGCTTTCAAGTGCTTGGCAGAGGTACCTGGGAACTTGGCGAGGCATGTTACTCTTCGGCTTTATTCTTGTATCGGGATTCATAAGTTCGGCTAGGATGGATGCAAACAGCCCGAGAATGACATTGCATAAAGGAGTTTGCACTTTGATGAACGGGGCTTTCGTCACATGCCTACAACAAACCGGTATCGACATCCGATGTCGGCCGGCGCAGAGCCTCATCCATCCCCATCCAAACTTCGATCTTTTTGTTTGGGCTTGTTTCCATTGCATTCATCCGCCCTGCTGAGTTGGATTTGTTAAAGCTTGCGACTAATACTGTGATTTCGAAACTGACGGTTAATCCAACACCCCCTCGGCTAGTTATTTCCAAATCGAGAACCCTCGCTCTTACGAAAGAACAGCAACCCCGCCCTGGTTTCCAACATACACTTACAGCAAACATGCGCAGTCCCAAAGCCCAAGCCCAAGCCCAAGCCCTGTCGATGGTACTGAGAGGCCTTGCCCTCGCAGGAATGGGTTTCAAGTCTCCGTCCTTGTCTTCGTCGTTGTTGTCGCTAACTTCTAAGCTCCAGGGGCTTAGCAAACACTAACATCCAGGTGGGGCTTGAAAGACTGGCTGCCCGTCAACGACGTTCACCCGCAATTGCGAGGTCCAACAACATCATTTACAATGCCCATGACATTTACCCGAGGCTGCTTAGAAGCTAAGTGGGAGTTGAAAGCAGCTAGTAAGGTATTCCTGCAAGTCTGTGGCTGAGGCGTGTAAGGTATCTTGATTCAAAATGTGCGGTTTCTAGACCCCTTCTAGAGGCTCGCCTCAGTGACAAGAGCACCCATTTTCTCAAGAACTCGACTATCACTGGTTTCCTACGACTGATGTCGACCGAGGCGAAGCTACTCTCGATAACGGTTCTCATGCCTTCCTTGGGCAGTGCCCAAATGCGCAGCTAGTCAGAACCGATGGCAGCAATCCCCGTCCAGTCCTTTCGAGAGTTGACCAGACATATAGTCAGTGCGTCAGGGTCATGGCAGCTAAATTGTGCGCTCGGGGAGTATGAGGGTTGAAACTTTCTCAAACCCCCTATTGAACAACCCCTCTGAAGTTAGCGATGCTCGACCGCTATCTCATACAGTCACACGATAGACGACTCTGGCAATTTCAATCATATACGAGTGTATCTAATTGCTCCTATGCGAGGAACGCTCGGCCTTTTTGACTATCAACCAGGTGACCATGGGGCTTCCAAACATGAGGCTTGTTTGTTCATGGTTCAGCAAGTGAGATCCATGGAAATCACAATATTCTCAGTGATGCCCTGTTTGAACTTGAGGTTGAGGTTGTCAATAGCATGAATTTGGAAACAGTGTTCTAACTCTACAAAAAGAGGCCAGAGCCACCGCCTCCATGATGAATTAAAACTCATCCAGTCTTCTACATCGTTAGCAGCTCTACAGCTCTTAGTCAGAGATTCATATCACCCTAACTATCACTATCTCCTACCACGCCTTTAATCTTGCCAAGATGAGCGAAACGTGGCGCTGGGAATGCTATAACTGTCACTCCGAAAACTCATGCAGCATCAACAAGCAGTGCATAAACATGGATTGCCAAGTTTATTATGATTCTTCGAGGTGCAAGGTCTTTCTATCCACAACCCAAGACAAGTAGACCATCTTTTCGAAGCCATACCTCATCAAAAAGCATCGCTCCCACAAAGCGACCAGATGCATTCGAAAGCAGGCTGAAGAATAAACTATTCTTTGTGGAGAAGCTTGGCTTTGAAGAGGCTCTGACCCTGCATGAAACAACTTCGATCTCACGACTTTTATCCTGGGTTGGTTCTCAATCTGCCAGTCGAGTCGATGTGGGAGACGTATCCAACTGGAGAGGGCAAAACCAACAGTACCATGCTATGATATACAGCGGTACATCGTGACGCTATAGACAAAGCGATGGGGAAAGTACATATCCCTGGCACTGTTGTCCAGGGGCGATAGGTGGCGTCTTGATGGCGGTGAATGAGCATGGCCTCCCTGTTTTCATGATTCCCATGGCTCTCTTCTGCCATGAACTGGTGACGGTCGTCTGGCCTTCTCCTTGTTTTTATTGGGATATAGGACTGTCTTCTGTCTTCAGTTGTTTTCATTTCCTTCTTGATGCTTTCGATTTTCTCCGAATACCCCAGTGGATGCTATCTCATCTTGTGTTCCAGGATGCCAGTATCTCGATTACCTTCGGGTTTCTCTTTCTGCTCTTGTTATATCTTGGCTTCTACTTCTATTCCCGAGTGTCTTAAGACCTGGATTTACGTCTTTGGACTTTTATTTGTTTTCTACGGTCTCCTTTGTTGCTTCTCCTCTGTACCTTAGACTAGATGTGTGCTGCAATATGCTGGCGGTTTCATTTGACATGCGCTTTTCATTTATCCGGACTGGCAGGCTGATAGAAAAAAAAATACTCGTTTTTATCCTTGATTTTCACAGTCCAATTGATAGATAAGTGACTATCGTGACTGAATCTTACTCTAAATCGAGGCGAGTTCTCCTGAACGTATCGCGATACACCCAATCTTAGCACAGCGCCTGGTTTTAGTGAGGTTGGAGTATGTAATACTCGAGGCGCGAGAGCGGTTAGTTAGAGCGGCTTAGTCAACTTCGTTACATGGAGACAGGAAGCATCGCTTTATCAGAACATGCAAAAGAAGCATCATATCATGTTCCCGGAGGCGGTGGCACCTAGAGACTTCATTATAATAGGTTGGTAGCTTACAAGCTATGTATAGGCCTCCAGCCTCAGCAGGATTAGATGTGGCCTCTGGGACCACAAGAGAGGAGGCATTTACCCACGTCGCTCCATCGCAAATTCAAGTTTAAGTCTTTACCTGGAGTTCTTGTCTTTACAATTAATAACTAGAGGGCTTTCTAGACCGTTCAATAGAGTTTAAATTTCTTGAAAAGAGACTCTAGACCTCGGATAAAGAACAGCCTCTCATTCGATCATTCCCCAAAGCACAGATGGAAGGCTGTGAGTGAATGTGTGAAGTGCCTGAAGTAGCCAAGCCGGCTCACCTGCACAGCACGAGAAGCAACTAGAGTATGCATCTTGACCGCTAGAAAACAATATGTTTCATTTGAAAGCACAGGCTCCTTCATCGTGTTGCCTAGGGCCTACGAATTGACGACTCGTACCCTTGGGCCTTCAGTAATCACTGACCCCCCTGGGCTGGCAAACACCCGAAGCTCGCCAGAAACAGTATCAACACTCCCCTCCCAGGCACCACCACTTGAGATTTGACCAAGTCTACAACGTACCCCCAATTAGACGTTGCGCTCCTCGTCCAAGAGAGTGCAATATCAAATAAATGCCCAAAAGCGCAATGCGCACTTGCGACTCATCAGTCCTGCGCTACAAATTTTAGTACGAGAACAAATATGCCCCGACGCAGTGCATTTAGCTCCGATGCCTTGTTTCGCCTCGCAATGTTTTGGAGTCGATGTATCAAAGTGTGATTTACAAAACAACGACAGTCATCCAAGGCTGAGTGAGTATTCAGGAATGTGCAATCAGGTCTGATTCAGTGCTTGAGATATACGATCGCATAACCCCTGATCCTTGACGATCAATGTCATTGCAAAGCCCCGCATCGCATTTTGACCACACACATTGTAACTACTGTACACAACAAGCAAGCACTTCCAAACATCATTACAATACGTGTTGAACAGTAAAGCATGAAAGATAGCTAAAGCAAGGTTACAGACCACCAACAGCCAGCCAGCCTTCCATCCGTTCCCTGATACTGTACAATGTCAAACCTCGCCTCCCTATACGCCCTGGCGCCCGCAGAAAAGCAATAAAATGAAGATAATGGCGGGAAAAGAGCAACATTAGCACCCATATTTCCTATCGCTTCCCCTGCTCCTGTTCGTATTCCTGTCCCGATTCGTTTCTCCTGCCCCTATTCTTGATTCATTTCATGATGCAGCGGAGCAGTCCAGGTCTGCGAGAATGCATCCTTTATCAGTAAGCACAAATCCCGATCCCAACGTCATCAACTCTCTGATATTCCTAATCGTCTGCGACCACCCGGATCTCACCATCGCGTGAAAGATCCAATGCCTGTTGGGGCGAGATCACCCTTGATGAGGTTCTCCTGAGACTGGCCGTCGTCTTCGTCGTCTTAGTTGACACCTTGGTCACTGAAGAGCTCTTGGCTCGGCTTGCAGAGACAAGGCCGACACTCGATGCACGCTCCGATGCTCGTCTCTGTGGAGTGCGTGAGTATGTTTGCATGACTCGCTTGGTAGTCGTCTTCTTAAGGAGAGCCCCGGTCGAGACGCGGCGCTTAGCCGGTGACTTTGAACCCAGAGCCGCCTTCTTGGTGGTCGAGGCCACTGTGGAAACACCCTTCTTGAAAGCATTTGCTGCACCCTTGGCCATCTTAGAACCAGCGTTGGAAATCGCTCGCTTCACTCCCTTTGCAGGCTGCACCTTCCGCTTCTTTGCATTCTTGCCATCGTCTCCTTCGTCTCCAATAAGCTCCTTAAGCTTACGTTTGCCTGCCTTGACAGCGCCCTTGACTGCATTCTTGAGATCGGTTTTGGGCTGCTTGACTTCACGAGGCTTGGGCCCCAGAACACCGCGGCAGTTGGGTTCACCGCAGAGACATTTCTGCACGTTCTTGGCAGAAAAAGGGTCAAAATTGTAGTCATAAGTCAGCTCATCACCTGTCATGATGGGCTTATCACCCGCAAACAGGGCCATTCGCGGCTGTCCGGAAACGATCCATTTAATCATTCTGCAATTTGGGTTGCAGCTGTGATTCACGAAACGCGCGATAGATCCTGTTGTTGCGTCGATGATCATATTTTGATCGAAGCTCATCAGATAGTAGCACTTTGCTGAGTCAGCCAAATCGTCCAATCAAAGTCGCATAATGACTTATAAACTAACCTCATTGTCCTTGTATACTTCGGTCATGCGGCGCTCACACTCCTCTTCAGTGATGATTTCTCCAGCATACTCCATGATGATCTGGTTGGGTCTGAAGCATCGGTTGCTTCGGACACCATATCCACGGTCAGAAGTCTTGATTACCTCAACACCAACTCGGTATTTTCCGCCCTTGTTTCGGCGCGCCGTGAGGGTGGCAAACGCACGGTTGGTGCAATACTGCTTGCCCGCATTGCAGTTCTGCTCATCACATTCGTAAAGCATAATTCGATTCTGACAGCTCTCGCCACACCCATCTTCCGGCTTGCAAACGCACTTCGATGAATAGTCGTGAAAGTGGGGGGACTTTCGCCAGTAATCCTTAGATTCGCCAATGAAGCGATCTAGACAACGTTAGTGCTAAACTTGCAATTTCGGCACAAAACTTACTCTTTGTCATTTTCTTCCATTCATCGGGTTTAGGTTGACCTGGTGGAAGCGGGTTGCAGACCTGGTAGGGGAGCTTGAAGTCGCGGCCTTCAATGAGTGTGCGTAGACCGTTAAACATGGGCAAAGGCATTGTCTTATTAACGCGACCGCTGGGAATGAGTTCCGGCAACTGAGCCAGAGCCTTCTTTTCACCCACGGTCAAACCCTTAGAAATGTCAATGGGAGCATCCTGTCCAGCGTAAAGACCCTTAGCAAGATATTTCTTGACCCGACGCTTCCTGGTGTTAATCACGGGCTCGGGTTCAGCCTCTTTGGGCTCCTCGGCAGATTGTTCAGGCTCAGCCTTCTTTCGTGAGGCTGCTTTGGCAGCCTTAGGGTCAACAAACTTTCCGTTTGACCATACACTCAAAACCACAGGCTTCTCGTCGATGTGCGCAAATTCCTTAGTGTCCTGCAGACGCCTCAGCTCGCGTGACATGGGTGTTGAGGGCTTTTCCGTAGATTTGCGACTCCGTTTGGTAGCCTTGGAGTTTTTAGTAATAGGTGTCGCTGCGATAGGCGCAAAGACACTGGAGCGACGCGTCGAAGAACGTCTGCTCGAGCTACTCTCCTCCGCGATCTTCTGGCGACGAGCGCGGGGGGAGTCCAGCTTGCTTGCTGACTGAGTAGCACCCAGCGCGTCGATACCACTGCGTACGGTTTCGGGTGTTGCGTCCTGAGGAGTATCGGACGTTCCCTTGTCATTGCCCAAGACTGGGCCGGAGATGGTCTTTCTTCTTCTTCGTCGGTCCGCGACAATGTCTCCTTTAGCGCGTCGCTTTCCATGGCCAGCTGTACCACTCAATTGAACAAGATTGTAAACAGGGGCACTAACGCGGCTACGTCGAGAGCGAATTGGGGCAGGCGGCGGCGCATTGGCGGCGCTGTCGGTCTCTGTAGGCTCGATGGGCTCGGAAGTAGTAGGCGCGACTTCGGGAGAGTCAGGCTCGAGTGCAACGTGAACGACATCGCGTTTGGGAGAATCGGAGTGAAGACTGGCTTCATCGGCGACGGTAGTAGGAGGTGTTGAAGTTGCAGACGCGACATTTGAGGAAGAATCGTCCGTGGTGCTGACCTCAAAGGCGCCCTCAGAGGACAATAAGAGTGCCATTCCGGCAGGGGCAAAAGCTCGCCTGAGTGGTATAATAGACTGTTTGACGCGAAATATTTAGAACCCAGAAGTCATTCAAAGTGTAAGAAAAAGTAAAGAAAATGGATAATTTGGGTAAATTGAAGAGAAAACAAGTCAAGATGTTGTGCTTGACAAAATTTAGCGTGTAGAAGGAAGAAAATGTGAGGTAGAGAATTAAATGAAATGGAAGTGAGAAGCAAACGCGGCGCGCCCAGAGATGGAGATGGGAGCGGGAAGGAGCGTGGGCGACTAGATAGGTACAGTAATACCTACCTAGTCGAGTGGGTGGTGCTTTACCCCCGCGCGCGCCGGTCCAACCTTAGACTTGCCCAAGGGCAGGCAGGGAAGAGGAAGTAAGGGTCCAAGGCTAATGCTTGGTACGTACTATGGTTGTTTCCGTGTAGGAGTAAAGAAAGCCGAAAAAGGAGAAGGAAGGATGGATTCGGCGAGCGAAAGGGAATGCGGAGAGAGAGTCAAAGACAGGAAGGAGGTTGATGTGATGTTGTTGATAGAGGGAAGCAAGAGAGGAGCGAGCAATCGAATAAAATAGACTCGATAAAGTGAATCACTCTTCTTTGATGAATGAGAGAAAGAGGTTATCAGAGCAACTTACAGATAAAGCAAAGATGATTGGGTTATTTTATCTTGTGCCGTATTGTATTGTATTGTCTTGAAAGAAGCCCAGTTCAACAATGAATGTTGATGCTGCGTTTGGACCTCGTCGCGTTCTTTGTTGGTTGATTTAAAGAAAAAAGTGGGATTGAGTGGCCAGGACGTGACGAGGGTCGAAGGAATAGAGAGATACGAAAGGAGGGGGGGGATGAAGAAAGGAAGAAGGGTAAAAAACGAGATGAGAGAGATATAGAGACGAATAGTGGAGAATAAAAGTCTCGTGCTCAAGTGTAATACATCAATACCTAGGCTCTTGATACTACAGGAGATAGATGGAGGGTATCGATGTATTGCAGTTGGTTGTAGTTAGTTGGAGGATGAAGAGAGAGAGAGGCTGGGAGAGCAAGGAAGAGAAGGGAGTTGAGTTGAGTTGAGTTGAGTTGAGTTTGCTCGACCCCCAGAAAAAAGGCTGATGAGTGAGCGCGCTCCTGGATGGGATGGGATGTAGGGAGCAAAAGAGGAGAAAATCAACAATTGGATGCGAGGATGAACATGGCTGGCTCAATTTCGAGGCAAACGCGAATCTCCTAGACCAAAGCAAGGCCAAACAGACAGACCAGACCACCCGAGGCTCAAGAGGCTACTTTATTTCCGATGGCGGTACGATACCAGCCAAAGCATTCATGGAATTGGAAAAACTGCACCTGATTCTATGCAAATGTTTATCTTTTGATCGCATGCACACACACTTGATATTGCTCGAGTTACAGGTCTCCATCTCGACATCTCGTCTTTCACTGCTTTGCCACTTTCAGCCTTGAGGGCATCTGACTCAGATACCACCACTTTATCCGACCGATTCAAACTCGGGTATTCACTCAAAACGGACGATGCAAAAATTTGAGTATGCATATCGCCCGTTGTCGAGTTATCTCAGAGTGACGATATCCGGATGCCGCATCACAGCCTCGTTGAGCGAGCATCTCGGCTACCGAGTACCGGAGGTGCCATGTTTCAGCACAGACGTGATCTTCATATAATTGTTCAGTGCCGCAGGATCAGTCCCGAGTTTCGTGTTCAATCCAGAAATCGAAAAAGTCTCGGTTTCTGGAAAACTCTCGTGAGTGACGTTGCGTTCCTTGTTCAGGGGCCAGCGTGCGAGTTACTCCGAAAAGGGCGGGTACTGAGGTTCTCACGGACCTCAAACCACTTCGACACTGCACGCCAAACAAGAGCGAGTCTAACACCTCAGTTTGCCCATTGAAACCCGAAATTCCATTTTATCCCCAGAAGCGAAGGAAAAACTTCGAAGTCGACTTCGCTCTATTTGTGTCCACGACCTTGCGTCTGAAAAGATCCCCTAGTTCCGGATAACACTCCCTTGCAGCGACAGAAAGCATATCAGTCGACTCCGGGGACTCGTGCATTCTTATCCTGTCGGTGGTGTTTCGACTTGCCTGGCCCTTTTCGAGGTCAACATTTGCCGAAAAAATACGCATATCGCCCATGTAACCTGAAGGATCACCAAATCACGGGTTCTAGTCCGGCTTCATCCCTCCCCTGCAACTCCAGCACCGCCGCAGTCAGTGTACTTTGCAAAAGACATTTATCTATGTACTTCAGCATTGCACCGCTTATACTGTTTCTATTTCCGTAGCAAATGAGACATTGTTCTGAAGTTTCGCTGATACAGTCAATAGTGATCAACAGAAGTGCCTCTCGGTATCTCATGGGCCAGTGGTAGTCAACGCACTGAACGACTGGCGCGCGCTGACCTCTATCCCTTCGTGAAGTCTGTTGCTTCTGTTTGCTGCAAGTGTTGGCAAGTTTGGATTCGGTATGCTCTTTTGCGATATCATCAGTTCAGTGCCATGTACCATCTACAGTGGCGTATCACCACATGTGCACACACGCAGGATCATACCAATTCATCACCGAAGCTTACTCGCATTGCCCTCAACTCTCTTTCGTACAACAAGCAAACTTTTTTCTGCCAAAGCTTCAAAGCGCCAATCAAATTACATGTCGTGATTTTTCCAATCGAGTGACGACCAACCCCAGCAGTCCTGTATCATTGAGGTCGAGGTGAGCAAATGCATTTAAAGAGGTCCTGGACAGCCAATTTCTCCATTAGGACCACTGTCTCTCGCTAGCACAGCATCATAGAAGACGTCTGCAAGTAATGAATTGGGTGATGTTTTCTGTGCCAGTCATTGCCATTTGGAGAGGACCTTACGCACGTTGTCTGGTGAGCAGCGTGCTACTAAGGCTGGTGCGCATATCAACACCAATTTTGACCTTGGCAGCAGAATAGTCTCTGAAGATTGCCGCTATGGCTTAGAGTTCCTCCACTGCCCAATTCACTCGTAGAAGAGCTTCACCATGGAAATACTTCAAATATTCTTTTATGCATTTGGTCATGTCCAAGTTCCATTAAAAGCGACGTGTCATCGCGGCGGGTGCAGTTACGCGGATCAAGATCAGCCAGCCTCTCCATTAACGCAGCTCGTTGTCGTTTACGTCCACTGTGGACTTTCTTTCTGGTGGTTTATTTTCGTGCATCCGTGCAGTTCCCTTAATTTGAACTCGCTCTCACAATTCCTGTGTGTTTCTGATGCCTCAACAATAGTCCAAGTGCTATAAAGCCCATTGCTTCAGAAGTAGGTAGGTAGTGGGCGTCACAGGCAACTTACCTATGCTGACAGCCAATTCTTGGTCGTATCGCCCCATCGCTTCTCTCGATCAAGTTTCAGTATTCTCTGATAGGATAGAATGACCAAGGCTGCTCTTCGAATAGCTGTGGCTTCTGAGACGTGATATATCGCTGGTGCATGTTGGCATTTGCATCGAGCTTGAAGCTATCAGTTGTTAACCACGTGAAATGAAAAACATCTTGACGAGAACCAGATGCCTAATGGAAAGCTTTGTTTTACTTTTGACTTTTGACTTCGCTTTATATAACTCTCCAGAAGCATCTGAAACGCACATAGAAGCTGATAGCCGGGAGTTATGTTCGTCTTCGGTGTTCAGTCAAACACTTCCTGACTGAGAGGTCGCTCCCTCAAATCTGCACCAGGAAATTCCCCTACCGTTTCATATGCCCATAACTACCCATAGGCATTCATACCGCAGTCATTTTTAAGACACCTTGAGAGTGCTAACGATCTAACTATCCCAGCATCACCACCTATCAGCAAACGCATCACTTCTTAGGTCCCCTGGCCTCAGAGTGTAATAAAAGTTCTGAAGCTCAGTTAGGGTGTCAAAATGAAACAGCCTCAAGACCTTCAAGGCTGCACTGGATTTACCCAAGTATTTCGACACCTGGGTATAATAGAGCCGTGAGTTTTGCCATCCCTACGCAGCCTGCCTCTACATCATGACTCTAGGGTACGGTCACAAAAGACATCACAGCAAGACGTCATAGGTCTCTTTACAAAAACTAGCATCTCAATTCTCGATCTCAGTCTATTGTAGAGTTAAAAAATTTCTAAGCAGTGATTTTCGCCTCTGGTGCGCTCCTCATAACTGAATGGGGTATTGTTTATGGTATCAAATCACACGGTTTCTTGGTATCCTTCACTCTCTCACTCGCACGTTTTTACTTGCACGCAAGGCGGCTCAGGCAGCCATCTCCTTCTTCTCAGCATCGGTAGCAAGAGAATCCCTCTTCTCAGACTCAGCTGGGTCGACGGACAGCTTCTCCAGGGCCTCCTCGATGGGCTTCTCTCCAGCTTGCTCCACAGCTTGTTCTGCAGTCTCGGCCTTGGCTGCCTCTACAGGAGCAGGAATCGGGGCTGGGACAGCCTCTGTAGCATGAGCGGGAGCAGGGGCAGGAGCTGCGGCAGCCACAACAGGCTCAGCGGCGAGGGGCTTGTCAGTAGCGGGAGCTGACTCAGGAGCGACGGCAGTCTTTTCGGCAGTGGTAGAGTCGCCGGCAGCCGTTTGTTCGGGAACCCCAGTAGGTGAAGGTTCAGCCTTGGTCTCACCAGTCTCAGTCAACGAGACAGACATACCCTCCTTGACACTTGGTCCTTGACCACCATACTCCTTGGGCAAAGTAGAAACGATGCTCTTGAGTTCAGTGGCCAGTGAAGTGCCAGAGGTCATGGGGTGGAACTTGCGGAGGGTAGCAGGGGCAAGGAAGAGCTTCATGGCGCCAAACATCCATCCCATGATGGCGGGAACATTGACAAAGTACTTATGCACGAGCAACTCGGGGTAAGCCATTGAGAAGACGGAGATGGTCTCCTTGCTGGCGACCTTGACGGCAGGGTCCATGCGGAAGAAACTGACATTAAGGTAGTCGTGGACTTGGATCATCTGGTAAGGATCCTCACCCCCTTCAGGAATTGGCTCAGTGACTTGGTCTAGCTTGAGCTTCTGAACGCTGAGTTCCATGATGGCAGCGCGCCATTTGATAAACCTGGTGTAGAGTCAGTGAAGCTGTTTCATTTAAACAAGAAAACTCAAGACTTTAGATGTAAGCCATATAAAGATTTAGCTGAACTATTCCAAACTTTGAGGACCATTCGATGGACTTATCAATAGTCCTCCAAGTTTAGGGTAGTATAACCAGATCTTCTGCTCCCTGAGGCTGGGGTTGAAACTTACTCCTCTACATTGCCAAAGGTGGCCTTGTTGTCCTTGACAGCACCGTAGATGTTCCAGGTGATGATGGTCTCGTTGCCATTCTCTCCCTTGTGGACAGTGACATAGCCCAAGTCACCAAACTTGCTCTTGTCAAAAGTCTGGGTGACGAGTGCGGTAGGGTTCATCTTCTTGCGCCACTCAAGAGCCTGAGTGAGCTGCTTCTCAGCTGCCACTGGGTCATCATTGTTGGCGCGGAGGAACTTTTGGAGGACGACCTTTGTTGGGACATGGTCAATGTTGGTGAGCTGGACACCCCACATCTCTTTGTGGAATGTCTTGGTGAAGATGTCCTCAAGGCGAGCATTGAGCTTGGAGAGAGGCGTCTCGGGAGTTGCAGGGTTCTCAGCAGGGACGGCAGCGGGAACGGTCTTATCCTGTTCGGTAGCCATGGTAGCGGTTGAGGCTATAAGAAGGTGGTAGATGGTGAGATGATTGATGATCGATGATGAGATGAGTCCAGTGATGGAGATCGTGGGGGGGTTCGAAGCTTTTTGTGTCCAGCTTGTCCTTGTCCTTGTCCTTGTCGACTTGACGAGTCTTGTCTGACGCGGCTCCTGAAGTGGATTGTTTTGGTGCACCTGCCGAGCGAGACGGGAGCACAATAATAAAAGACAAACAAACACACTCGGAAAAGTGAAACTCGTTTCGACGAATATAATTCGATTGGTGATGTTGTTTGTCCGTTCAAGAAGGGAGCACGGATTATCAGGTGTCGGCAGAAGACCTTACCTTGGGTACCTTATTATTAAGGGAGACAGCTTGACGGCCGATCCTACCTTAGTGTCCGTGGGCCAAGGGCGGGAAACGCCCTGTCGTTTCGGCAAGTGGAGGCGATGCCCTGAAGGCCGTTTACATTGGATACAGTCTCTGATGAAGGTTTCTTTTCATTGGCTGAACACTGAGAAATAGACTTAGGCACTCGACATCCAATGGGGCTTATTCAACGCCTGTACCTGAATAAATATGCAGCTTTTCAGGGCTGCATTAATCAACTGATCCATTCTCAAGTCTTATTATGCACACACCCTGCTTAAGCCCATACGGGCAGAGGTAGTAGATTCAAAACATGACATGTGACAAAGTTATCTTCCAAAGAGGAGCTGCAAAAGGTGAAACAGTTGGGCCAGAATACAGAATACTGCAACACAGCATTAATATGGATATACCCTGTACACTGCACACCGTACAATCAATACGAACCATTCACCCAGTCAACATCATAGCACAGCATCAGAGCCACCACAATTTACCAAAAATGGGCTTTATGTTCTTAGGTTTTTTTTCGGGGGGTTTTTTCTTTTTAATTATTTTATATACAGCCACTAGGCTCTAAAGTGACCCAAAAACACAGGCAATATCCCTTAAACTCCTTAAACTCCGAACCATGTTAGCGTCCTCTGTATAACCCTGAGCTGGCATCCATCCTCGCCCCCGAATTAAATCCTGCCTATTAGTGCGCCACGCGTTTTCTTCCTCCAGTCTTTATGGTCCTCTAGCCTTAGCCCCGAGTAAGTCAACCAAAAGCTGAGTAGCAAATATTGCCGAAGAAGTGACTAAGGAGTCTTGGGTGTTGAAAAAGATGACCAAAGATCACTGGTGACATAGTCCAGTGCGACGCTGAGATGCAAGGCGTCGTGAGAAAATGAAATCTAAAAGAAGCGAAATGAGTAGCCTCACAAGGCCATCTCAAAAAAGCAAATCGGGTGGCCGAATTGTGATGTGCAAAGTCAGGGAGCAAATCAAGCTGTTATCAGCAGGCCACCGAAGCAGAACAAGAACGGTACCACTGGTTGCTTGTTCAGTTGTAGCCGAGAGCGCGGCCAAGGATCCGCTCGATAGCTGAAAGCTCGAGGTAGGCACACTGTCCCAGAGTCATTTGATCAAACTGAGGACCCTGGATGTAGTTGACCTCGTTGAAGAAATAACCCCAGTACTCATCAGTCTCCTTGAGTGTTTCCTGAATGACAGTACGCTCATGGATAGGGCGGACCAGGACATCACGAGTGCTCTGGTCACGGATCAGACGAATGTACCACTCAACAAGGTCGAGAGGAGCATCGGGCTTTCGCGTGATGGCGTACTGGTGAACCCAGCAGTTGGCGTTGGCCGGCTGGTGGTGACGGCGCTGCTGCTCCATGGGGATCATCTGAACCATGAAGGCAATGTTATCCTTCTGAAGGGCGGTAAAGCCATGACACTGCATTGTAGTCTGAACAACTCGCTGAAAAAGCTGGGAGGTGAGGTTGACAGGATCATCCTGCTGCGAAACTGATCTGCTGAGCAGGCGAAGTAGCTTGATAGTCGCCTTGTACATGGCACCCCGCTGAGAAATGGTGATGTGGTCAGCGGCATACCAGGGAAACTTGCGGAGAGTGCTGATGAGGCACTCGTAGGGGCGCTGGGGGCATTCCTTTGAGAATGGAGATCGATGAGGGACCTCAACATGCTTGACGAGCATGACCATCTCTTCAGGGGAGATGAAGCCTTTGAAGTTCTCCCAAGGCTCTTGATGGTTGTTTGGGAGTACCTTAGGAGTTGCGCCATCCCAAAACACGCCGTGAGCAAGAGGGAAGAGATCCTGCATGAGAGCAGACTGGCTCGACAGCTCAACCTCAATGGAGCGTTCCCCAAGACGACTCACACGGCCAGCCTGAGAATGTTGGTGGTGCTTCTCGGCACAACGCATCGCATCCTCCATGGTAACAAACTCCACGAAGGCGTCCATGGTCTTGGACGTTGCCCTGTCCATGATTATATGGATGGGCTCTTCCACATCCGGCAACATACGACTATTGCGGCCGATAAAGGCCACAATCTCGGCGCGCTTGGTTGAGAAGGGTATCTAATGAGATCAGAAAAGCAAAATGAGGCTCAGACTAAACAGGTACTCACGTTCTTAAGACGAACAGCGCCGGCAACAGAGGCTTTGGCAGAGCCAGGGCCGCTTGCAAAAGGAAAGAACTCAGGTTTCATTGCAGTCTCAAAGGTGGGAAGGCCTGAAGGAGTGTCTACCAACTTGGATAGCTCAGGTGACATGTTGCTGGCGAAGTGTCCGGCCATAGGGGCCGCGAGCATGGCTTGCTGTATAGCGGGCGGGGGCAGATTCGGGAATGGAATCAATGCAGTAGGTTCAGCACGTTCGGGACCACCAAAAGGGTCCTGGGGGATGGACTCATGTGTCATAGGAGTAGCCTGCAGACCCAAGTCGAATCGAGGAGGAGGTAAGCTGTTGATACCGTGGGCGGATGATCGTGGTGCGTAATTTCGCGGCTCTGTCAAATGCTGGTTAGGTCCCGAGTTGGGAGTAGACTGCGAAGCACTCATGCGGTGTCCGCTGTAGTGGTGCGGAGTGTGACTGGGGCTTGCAAGAGAAAGACCCGAATTGTATGAAACACTCTGTGGCAAGCTGGAGTTGTAAACAGTGGTCTGGGAGACCCCAATAGGGGTGTAGAACTGTTGGCCACCAGTAGCAGGGTGAGAGTGAGCAGAATGTTGGCTGCCCGGCTGAGATGCCGATGGGCGACCACGGGGAGGGGACAAGAAGCTAGTCTGTCCTCCACTGCCAGAGTTGCTGCTCTGAGTATGCCGAGTAGTCTAGGGTTGCCAAGGTTAGAATGGGGCTTGAAGTAGATTTGCCATAAGGCTTTATGTCTCAACATAACACAAGCAGGATAACTTAAGACTTACCATAAGCTGTGTACCATTGGGAAGATGACTGCCAATCCCTGAGCCACCAAGACCTCCAGTGTTGCTGTTTGTGAGGTGATTGCCACGAGAAGCCTCATTTGTTGTAGCAGCATTTGCCGATCCATTTACGATAACATGCTCAGGGCTATTGTTGGACGAAGGGGTAGCACCACTAGCCATGATGTGGGAAACATGCCCAGATGCTGAAGGAGCAGCATTGTTGTTGTTGACCATGCCATCGATTGTACCATTGACTGTCTCAGCGATTATGTTCATGCCATTGTCTTGGTAGTGGCCTCCCATCTAAGGGGCCACAGCGTTAGGGGCGTATGACATGACTGAGTACATTGTATGAGCAGCACCGTCCGAGGGGCTGTTGGGTGGTGCTGTGGGAGGTCCAGCAAAGCCAGAGTACTGTGCAGGCAGCGCCGTTGCCATGTTCACTCCAGGCTGAGTACCAGCATATCCGCTGGCCTGCCCCAGAGTTAGTGGGTGATTGAGAAGCCATATGAGTGAGGGTCTCAGGCACTTACCTGAAGGGCATTGTGAAGAGCCTGTTGGGCTGATGGGACCCAAGAATTCGCGTTGGAAACTGTATGCGAAGCAGCCTCGAGTTGGTGTCCGCCGTCCGAGCCTTGGGTTCCGCGAGGCTGCGGATAGAAGGACGGTGCTTGGAACGAAGGGTTGGAAGCTGGCTGGCCAGAGCGTTGGGCTCCGGAGTCTCCGTGAGCCATCGGAAGCACAGAACGATCTGGTTAGCCCAGAGGTGATCGGTTTTGGTCTAACTTGAAGTAGTTGTCAGTCAGCATATTAATGTCATTGACCAAAATATCGATTAACGAATAGATACTGAACTGCAATACTCTAGAGATAGATCCCTAGTTGTTGGAAGTATTGGGTAGGAGTGCGGGAAGAGCTTACCAGTCGAAACTTTGTGCCGATGTATTTCGGGCAGTGAGGGACAATTTGGGAAAGACAGCTGTGTTTCTGAGCTGAGTGTCTACAACCAGTCGTTTGACTTTGAGACAAGTTGAAGATCAAAGAAGATGGTAGAAGCTCAGGCACCCGAAGTCGTTGGTAGAATGACAGAAAAAAGAGAAAGAGATCAGGGGAGTGTTCGGAAATTTAAGGGCAGAGCAATGAAGGTCACACGTGATTATAGAAGCTTTTCCTGAAAATCAGCTGTTAGTCTGTGATCCCAAGAATGAGTTGCAGGCAAGGTTAGATGAAGAATGAAGAGGGGGTGTTTGCAAGTGCTTCAGACGATGATTGCGCCCAGAGAGTGCACGCGGTCTTTTGAGCTTCCTGAACCCCGCTTTATTGTTTGAAAGGCATGTTGGCGTCGGCCGCGAGATGAAATACAGGCAAGTTGGTGAGAAGAACGGAACGTCAGTGTTTGCAGGTACTTATATTCCCGGCAGCTTCCAAAGAATACAAGCGAAAGAGGACTTACGGACTGGCAACACACTACTGATGCTGGAGACGATGCGGAGTTAGAGAGACTACTGAATCAAGAATCCGGGCGCAATCAGAGAGCTGCGTTCAAGACGCGCGCGTAATTGTTCGGGTTTTGGGTTTGGCGGTTCGCAGGGCTCGTGTATGGTGGCGTAAGGGCGTAGGCGAGAAAGCCGAGAAACACCTTCAGAGTATCTAAAGGCTAGCACTATGCTTGATGGATAGTTAGCGTCGCCGAGTGAAAGTGTTGGGCAGAAGTCAGTATTTCAAGGATGAAGGGCGTTGGCTGAAGGTTGCAGAATGGATGAAGGAAAAGGCTTCCTGCTTCTTGGGGCAAGGCAAAGGACAGAAACCTTGATCAAATTATCTTGAAAGATCACAAGATGATCTGAGTTGATAGAGCGGAATGGCCCAGAGTGTCAAGGTTGAAGAGTGGCCAGTGTTAGAGCATAAAGGAAAGAAATAATGCTAACTCCAAAGGGCAGAAGATAGAAAGAGAAAGTAGAAGAATCTCAGTTACTGATTCAAAGCGTTAAAGATGCAGGCATGACATAGCGTTGTCAAGCTTGAAATAGTGCAACGGACACTCGTGGTTGAATTGTTGTTGAAGGTCAAGGAAAAGCTGCCTACCTAGCAACAAAGCAGCACTAGGGTCAAGCCATCGACTCCAAGAAAAGACGGTAAGTGAAGAATCGCTTTGGCTTGACGGTGCTAGGCACTTGTCTCAAAAAGGAGAAGAGAAAAGGCTGAAAGCAGAGCACAATAGAAAGGGGATATCAGAGACAGTTCCTTGTAAGTGATTGGCAGTGATTCACCTACCATTGTGAGAATTGAGTTCGGCAGTGACCAGCAACTGATAGAAGAAGGATAATGGTAACAATAATGCTTATGAAAAATGAAAGTTGATCAATTGTGAAGGATGAGATAATGGTAGTTGGTTCAAAAATATATTAATTCCTTACGTAAAGACCCATTGATTCCACGAGGCAATCACGACAATGCCTCCTTCCTCAACTGGCAGTACTCTGATTCGAGAACTTATATACTAATTTTGGCATAAGATTGGAAATCATGGTCTCTACCCCAAGAATGACTATGTCAGATGCAATAAAGGCTTCGTTTCCAGAATGATACGCATTTCAATTCGGTAAGGTCGGCAAAGTTTATGTCTAATGTCGTTATCTTGAACCTCCTTCCTCACCACGGCATGAGGCTCGCCTATCAGAGCCTCCGCAGTTCAATGCTATCACGAATGGTTGATACATTTTGCCTGATCACAGAAACATTGCGACAACCGACACTCCCAAGCAAACTCCGAGCCTCAAACCAGCTGAGGGGTTTAGTCAAACTGCCGAGGTCAGTAATCTTATAGGTTGTGGTAATTGTGATTGGATCATTCTTACAGGTGTAAGGAAAGACTCGGCCACGAATCGTGCTCGAGCGTTCAACTATGACAAGTTAGTATGGAGTTGCGTAGGGTTACAGTCCAACTACTCACAAATAGCTTCATCTCAGAGATCTCCTTGTCAACCTCTTCCATAAACTGAATAATAAAGTCGACAAGTTTGTGCTTCAGCATTTCCTCGGTGTGGAAGTTTGTTATCAGGAAAGAAATGTCATAACCCTACAACAACGTTAGTCAGGGGTAACTCAATTGAGTATCGCACGACCATTAACCGACCTTGATAGGTTTCCTCCGCAGAATGAAGAAGGACTCTGCACGTTGTGTCAAGAATCTTGTAAACTTGTGGACCAGAATATGCTCAATTTCGTCGGCCTGCTTGATCTTGATGCTGATACGGACGGAGTTGATGCTGGGCTCAATCAAGACACGCTCGTTCTCGTTGCGCGCGATGGTCAAGGGCTGAAGTAGGACCTCGGGGGACGTCTGGGCCTCAATCTCTGGAACGTTGTGTCGCTCGGCGGTCTGGGAAGCAAAGTTGGACAGTGTGAGCGCGGCGGTCAAGCTGCTGCGTACGCATTGCAGGTAGGGTCGGAGGGATTGAGACTAAGCGGGGGATAGCTGTCAGCTTGCGGTCTGGATCGTGAGATATCATTGAGCATGTACCATGACAACAAATACGTCCTCAGACGTCCTCAATCAACTAGAAGTAGTACGAATGTAGATGTCGACGGTGAACACGGAGCTCGGCGGGGTTGGTCGACGTTGACGTTGGAGGTTGGAGCTTCGGTGAGGTGAGGCGCAGTTGTTAGTGAGGCGTCGCCAGGCCTGACGTTTCCCGTGTCTTTAGGGTGGAGCGATGATGGGGGAAAGTTGGAGAGGTTCACGTGTGAAGCTTGAGCCTCAAGAGCCGCCTGTGGCTTGATAACATCATAGCCACAGCTCTCTCTCTGGTTGCCCCGCGGAAGCTACACCGCTTTCCCCACTAACATATCGCCTTCGTCCAGGTACCACTTGGTGACGCACCTCTAGCATCTTCCACGCCTTGCAAACACTGACCTTGAGCAAAGGGACGCTGACTCAGGACGTTTTCTTTTTTCTTCTGCTATTATATTTTCTTTTAGATCCTTCTTTTACAAAACCTCTGAATAGAAGGCATCCAGTGCCTGGGCAGACTCAAATTGGTCTTACTGCACCCCTCCTTCGACGCTTGAGCTCCGATAGACCGAAACCATGTCATCCATATCAGGTCAGTAATTTTCCATGCCCGCGTTTTCATGGTCTCTAGCCCAACTGCACAAACAGGTACTGACCGACCATAGTCGTGGTGAAACACCAAGGCAAGAAACACGATGTCGAGATCGACCCCAGCTCTACTGGCGAGGACTTCAAACTCCAAATGTTCAGCTTGACCAACGTCGAACCCGAACGCCAAAAGATCTTGCTCAAGGGTGGTCAACTCAAAGATGATGCCGATATGAGCAAACTCGGCTTGAAGAACGGCCAGGTCATTATGATGATGGGTACCCCAAGCGCTGGTGGTGACGCCCTTGTCCGACCAAAGGAAGCGATCAAGTTTGTCGAGGATATGACAGAGGCTGAGCAGGCTCAACAAGTTGGTGCGACACCCGCCGGTCTTATCAACCTTGGAAATACATGTTATCTCAACTCAACCCTCCAGACTCTACGTCTTATTCCAGAGCTCCAGGAGGCGCTCGACACGTACCAACCCGATGGCAACGCCAGCAGCTTTATGATGACAGGCACGAACATGGACTTGGCATCTCAACTGTCAAGCTTGTATAAGAGAATGGGAGAAACTCAGGACTCCTTCCCTCCCATGAACTTCTTGAACGCTTTGCGAGTGGTATTTCCCCAGTTTGCGGAGAAGTCCAAGACTGGACAAGGCTTTGCTCAGCAGGATGCAGAGGAGGCTTGGTCCCAAATTGTGCAGCAACTTAACCAGAAGCTCCGCATCAAGAGCGAAAACGCCTCGGAGACCTCCTTTGTGGAGAAGTACATGTCTGGCGAGTTCAGCTCGGTAATGGAGTGTGATGAGGAAGAGGCGCGCAATGCTGGCGAGCAGCCTATCACTAACAAGGAGAGCTTCGCCAAGCTCAACTGCCACATTGACAGCTCAACAAATCATCTGCGAGATGGCATTGCCGCCGCCCTGAAAGAGAAGCTTGAGAAGCAGTCGGAAGTTCTGGGTCGTGACGCAGTCTACACGAAGACTTCCAAGATCTCTCGTGCTCCTAAGTACCTGACAGTGCACTTTGTGCGCTTTTTCTGGAAGCGAGAGACTCAGAAGAAGGCCAAGATCATGCGAAAGGTTACTTTCCCCATGGAGCTTGATATTGTTGAGTTCTGCTCCGACGAATTGAAGAAGGCTCTTGTTCCTGTGCGCGACAAGGTTCGTGAGATTCGCAAGGATGAAGAGGATATCGAGCGGGCCCGTAAGCGACGTAAGAAGACTCACGATCAGGACGTCGGCGATATCCCAGGCGGTGCTGGTCTTCCCACCGAGAAGGAGAAGAAGGAGGCCGAGAAGAAGGAGGGCAAGTCAGCAGATGGCGACGTTGTCATGGGTGAGGAGGGCGAGACATACAAGACAGACGCCGACATCGAGGCCGAGAGAAACGCTTCCATTCTTGAGGCCAAGAAGGAGCTCAACGCTCTCATCAACCCCGAGCTGCGAAACGACGATGGTGCCAATCAGTCTGGTCTCTACGAGCTCCGAGGTGTCGTGACACATCAAGGTGCCAGCGCCGACAGTGGCCACTACACCTCATATGTCAAGAAGGCTGCGCCCGTTGATCCCAAGACTGGCAAGAAAGGTGAGGAGGACGGCAAGTGGTGGTGGTTCAACGACGACAAGGTTTCAGAGGTTGAAGCTGAGAAGATTGCGACTCTCGCCGGTGGAGGCGAATCTCATTCTGCTCTCATCCTCTTGTACCGAGCCATTCCTCTGCCCACTGCCGAGGGTGTCCTGGAGTAAAAAGCGCTACTAGGGCGGGCTTCACTAGAAGTATGGCCACCTGGGAATGGTGCTAGATGATTTGATGAATAAAAACGGACAGGAGCATGCCATGGCATGGCAGGGCGGTCAGGCGTAGGGAGAGGGCATGACATATAACTCAATCAATAAAACGTTAATTAAACAATCATATGTCTCGGCGGAAGCTTCTAATCCTTTACACCCTCGAGGTTCGTTCTATGATGTATGTTTAGTAGACGCCTGTGTCCAGTAAAACCACCTTTTAGCCATCCATAACGCCTTTGCTTCGTTTCCAACAAGATGCCCATAGAGTTACAACACAATAATACAACCGCACCAGTCCATAAACCTTGCCACAGTCATGGGCCTTCCTTTTCTCTCGCCTTCTCAGCCTCGCGTTCCTTGACACGCACTTCGAAGTCATCCATTTTCCTTTGGAGTACAGCCTTTTGTGATAACAAAGTTTTTCGCTGGGATAGGAGAGCAGCTATTTGTTCGTTGGGGGATGTCGCCCGGAACTCTTGAATTGCCTGTCTCAGTGATTAGTCATGTTCTTTGTGATTTGTTCTGTTTGCCATACCTCTTTCTTCTCGTTGTCTGTTTTTAGTTGTGCGCCTGTGATGGTGCCAGCAAAAATGCATGCCGCAAAGGCAACAGCCCAAACACCGCGCTTGAACTTTTCTTGTCTTGTCCACTGATGCACCGCCATTGTATACGTTATTATTATCCAGTAGTTCGTTCGTATTTATCACCAGTATCCCTTCCAAATCTCTTCTGAAAGCTTACTACGCTGTCGGCGTGACAGCTTGTCAGCAGTAAAATATGAACCCGATGTCGAGGAGGACGAATTCGTAGAGCTTAGGATCGGTCGTGATAGATTGAGCGGTAGTGGAGACAAAGTTTTTGATCTGGAATCAAGGCATTGAAGCTCAATCGGAGGAGTCGACGGCGTCGGATCTTCAATAGAGTCGGAGGCGGATCGCCGGGTCACGGTCACGGAGGAGGAAGAATTATCGGCATCACGGAGGTTGGGCACCGAGTGGATCTTTTGCGGTAGCGGTGGCCTTACTAAGCAAGGAGTAGTGGGTGTAGTGGGGATGAGGGGCATCGTGGGGGAATGAGGTATCCTTGATGTCACGGCTTAGGGAGGTTGAGGTCAGAGGGAGTCTGTAAAATATTGGTAAGGATTGGTAAGATTATAAAGATTTGACTTTGATATTCGTAGGTACTTAGGTTTAGAAGGTGAAGAATTGGGTTACAAGGAGATGAACAAAGAAGGTCAGAAGTCAAAGAAATGGAAAGTTTTCTCATGTTCATACAGAAGGAACGGTGATGGATGATTGACAGAGTTTATCGAGACTCGCAAATTACATTTTTGGGACATTTGCACCTGGCGAGGCTAATATTCACGGCTGTTTATTTATCTAGTCATCTCTCATGTGCCTTAATTAGGTAGTTATCGTGTTCTCGTGAGGATAAAGAGTTTCACTTATTGTTTCGACCACTAGGTATCTCACCTACAGCGTAATACTTCAAGCAGAGACGCAGGCTGATACGCCCCATGGATGGACACGCGTAAGTTCAACCACTGCGATTAGGCAGGCGACAGAAGCGGCCGCCGCAAATAATAGCAACAGCATTTATTCTGCAAGAAGGACCCTTGAGAGTCTAGGTAAGGTAGTCCAAGGTAGGTACTCTGTGGGTTAGGTTCTTTCCAAAAATGGGCGTGCTTACGTTGAAAGAACGTCAATGGGAAGGTACCTTAGGTACCTTACCCCTCCACATGGTACCTGACTGATGAGACAGCGGGGTTTGTCACCCAAACGTAATCCATCCACTTCATCCTCAACACCAAAATCAAGGTTGGAGATAATCCATTCGCCATCTTTCCTCCTCCTTTTCTAGGTGGAGATTTGTTTTTAATTTTTGTTTTCTTGCCTTAACAAGCTCTTTTCGTGTGAAATAAAATACCCGCTACTTCCATTTCATCCACAATACCTCTCAAAACGTTGACGTGGTTCGTTTGACCCCGCCATCACCAGGCCACTGTCACGTCAGATCATATTCCTTCTGACCACTCGACAAGCTTGGCTGACACCTGATACAGAATTCTTTAGAGTCTCGCGGGCTTGATATAGTCTAGACGCTTGGCACGCTACTGGGTTAAATTCAAGTGAATTCGCGGAACTCCCCATCAAGTTCCAAACATTCCAAATATGTCAACTCCGCGTGTCTTTCTTATTCGCCACGGCGAGACAGAATGGTCACTTGATGGCCGTCATACTGGCTTGACTGATATTCCACTCACTGCCAATGGCGAGAAGCGTGTTAGAGCTACAGGAAAGGCTCTTGTTGGGCCGGATCGTCTCATTGCCCCCAAGAAGATTGCTCACATGTAAGTCTCCTTCGACTGACGATGATTTCCAAACAATCAGTATGGGAGTACTCCTGGAAGGGCCTCATGTAGAATGAATTTTGCATTGAAGTCTTTCGAGAAAAGCCAGCGAGTTCGGAATTCCAATCGCGTCGCATTATCACCAACCAAAGTTGATTTTATCTGATCTAGAGTGAACTAATACGCTGCCCAGCTACGTTTCACCACGAAAACGCGCCCAGCGTACATTTGAACTTCTCAACCTCGGGCTGAACCGCCCTCTTCCTTGGACACCTCACGGTGCTCCTAATGGTACTGGCCTTCAATGTGAAGCCGAGGTGGAGGTCACGGACTACATCCGAGAATGGGACTACGGTGACTATGAAGGAATCACAACACCTGAGATTCGTAAGATCAGAGCTGAACAAGGGATCAAAGGGTCCTGGGACATCTGGAAGGATGGATGCCCTGGCGGGGAGTGAGTATTTATCTAAACCTAACTACCCTATATTTAATGATCAACGTCTAATGGTTCTTCCATCTAACACTTTCACAGGGCTCCTCACGATGTGACCAGAAGACTTGACCAATTGATAGAAGAGATTCGTGAGAAATATCACAAGCCAGCCATGGACAAAGGAAGCGATCAATGCGGTGACGTGTTACTTGTTGCCCACGGACACATCTTGCGTGCCTTTGCTATGAGATGGGCTGGCTACGCTTTGCGAGAAGGACCAACTTTCTTATTGGAGGCAGGTGGTGTTGGAACACTCAGGTCAGTCAACGGGGCTTATTTCTTCTTCATATGCCCAATTCACTGACAACATACAAGCTACGAGCATCATAGAATCGAAGAGCCGGCCCTTCTCCTCGGTGGCGCTTTTGTCGTTGAACTTGACGGCCAAGATTAGCCGCTTGTCAAGACCAACATCTTTCAGGAATTGGCATCCAAATGGTATCCTAGAGCATAGAATTGATTGTTTAATGAACATATCTTCGGATCGCACCGGCAGCTGAGCCAAATCCCCCCTAGTCCAGAGATGGCAACTCATAATCTCCCGACGATCAGACCCCAATGATATTGCATCACTCGGTCACTACTCCGTACACGACCAACAGACGTTTCAATAATCGAAGCTGACCTCGCACAGACAACGGCAGGGCTAATGTCATCGATACGTATCTCGTGCACTTGAGCAGGCGCTTTCGACGGAAATGACCAGACCTCCGCTCGGTGGCACCAGCGTCAACAATAAGAGTGCGTTTCACACTTATTTACCAAGAGTCGCCTAATGCCTTTCAATAACAAAGGGCGTGGCCAAAAGTACTTCAACAGAGCAAAGCCTTGTTGCACGAGTTGGGAGACCCTTGCTATGGGCGTTCTGGAAGCGCGGATGAGGCTGAAGGGGCGACTCTCACATGATATCCTTTTCCCGCCTACCAGACACGGGATCGCACCGCCCCGGACAACCCATTTCCCTCCCTTCTCATCTTTTCTTCTACCGACGATATCTCTAATTTCCCATAGCCTGCTTCGACTATTCATCGACTAATGTGCCAAGAATGATTCACTTCATCCCTTGACATCGAAAGTGGCTGGCTGCTGCCGGAAGAATGCATCCGTACACCATTACCTACGGCTCCTCCTCCGGACAAAGCTTTTTTCGACCGCAAGGGCGGGACGGGACGGTCCAGTTGGGTATAAGGGTGTGAGGGAAAACTTGAAGGGAGAGGTTTCGTCGGAAGGAGTCGTTGCTAGGGCGAAGGGCTGACTTACTCACGCCGGACTAGTAGTAGCCTCCGGTCACGAACGGCTGTTTAACTAAAGCATGACCGGACTGTTGGATCAGACGGGCTGTTTCTGGGCTGCAATTGGGCTTGTAATGTGACTGAGTCTCGTTATCATTCCAGTATCTGGTGGCTGATGTAACGCCAGTAGGAGCACTGAGAGAGCTGGGTACCTTGGATAGACAGGCTTTGACTACAACAGCTGTACAAAGTAGATGGCTTCAGATTACCATTGTTCTAGGAACTACCACTGATCACGTATGAGACACATCGTCGAAGAGATATTGTGCAATTATAGGTGTCTGTGACTTATTATTTACTCAGCTAAGTAATGATACTAAACAAGACGCTGGAAGCCGAATGCCAGAATGACAACCATCGGCACCTTGCGTCGTGAACTACTGGCACCGTACAAATTGCTCTGGTGCATCCTTGAGGGCCATATACTTACTTGCCTCTGGTGCTGGGTGACGTATTGTTAAGGGCCGGCGAGATAGGCACCCTTTTATGGCTTGGACGCTCTGGCAATGAATATCCTCTTAGTCGTAGTTGAGCCCTTCTTCATCCCGTGGCCTTGAACATGCTCACCACTGCTGCTTCGGTTGTCCTCGTTGTGCTCGTGATTATGACCATGGCCATGACTATGACCATGCCCGTGGCTATGATCGTGGCCGTGACAATCCTTGAATGTGATAGGTTCCGGGAGCTCTTGGTAAGCAAAGTTTGTGAGTCCAGCATCCTCAAACATCTTCTTGATCTCGTCCTCAATAAACCCATGATGTGTTATACCACGCAGAACGGCATCCTTGGGGTCTATCTTGTGGGCAACAAAGTCAATGATGAAGAGGACACCGCCTGGGTTGAGGCGCTCGGCCAATTGCTTGGATGCTAGATCGGGCTTGTCAAAGTGGTGGAATCCGAGCCCCACGCCTGCAACGTCGAATCCGAAGAACTTGCTATCAGCAAAGGCTGTTGGGGAGGGGTCCTTAGGATCAGCCAGATTGCCTTGGTAGGCTTGGCGGGAAGAGCCCTGTACGCGGTTAGGATATTCAGGTCTGTTTGGAGAGCTTCAAGGGGTTCGAATGCGTGGTAACTGAGTTTCATGCTCATGCGATGGACTAGTGGATGGTACTGACATGGCTTTGAGCCTGGGCGTTGTATACCCTGACCATTTCCTCCGACAAGTCAATGCCTATAGCCTCACTTGTATGCTGTGCTAAGACCTGCAACCCACTGTCAGTCCAAGTCAACGTCTCGGAGATCATCTCTTCTGGGGAGAAACTCGTACCCTCGAAAGCATGCCGGTGCCACAAGCGTAGTCTAGCAACCTCGCATCTTGCTTGACACCAATGAATGGAATCCTCTCTCGGATGCCGCGCTCTAGCTGCACAATCGCATCCGCATTGCGCTGGTCATATTCGGTGGCGATCTTGCTATAATTGTACTACATTAGCGACGGACTTTGGGTGAATTGTGTAGCACTGCATCGCATGCCGTAGTGTGCTCTGCTACCTTGGAGCACAAGAAAGGACGACCAGTAACTTAAGCAAACCGCACGCGCCCAAAGGGTTTGGCAACGATCATCCTATACAGGGAACAAGCGCTCATTCATTATACGCACCCAAAATAAGCCTGGTTTTCGGACACGACGTCGGTCATGGTTGCAATGTCGGGATCGGTGCTAGTTGTACAGGAGGATGAGCAAGTATGGTTGCATAAGACAAACGGTGACTGTCGAGAGCCTGAATGTGGTTTCACAGAGAGTCGAATGCGGTTGATGCGATGTAAGACAAACCTCTATCGACTACTCAGTTTGGCTGTCTTATACAAGCTGCAGCGGGGACTTTTCGGGCAGTTAATTTCGTGTCGCAGACATATGTTCGCAGTTTTGAATGATATCTCCGCCATCCATTATCAAGTCGCCGACCAAAAAGAAAGACCCCGCACTTGATTGAGGGTTGTTCTGATACTGGTAATGCAGTTTTGCTCTATGACGAGTAAAACAGCGCAGCCAGATCTCCCGCCGGTTAGGTTGGTTAGAGGCTCTGAGCCAAGCTCGATCCATTGATAGCAACTACACCGCAACAAACGGCGCAGTGCAACTTGCACCTGGTGGTCGATGAAACATGTTCCTCAACTTGTCTGGGTTGGAGTGATACAGCAGCCATTCAATGATCCGTTCATTGTAGAACACTGCAGATGCCTTGACAACAAACGTGGCCGCCCTGGACAGGTTGTGCTTGACGATTTGACTGGGTACGTGCAGTAGAGAACTTGTGAGTACTCTAACCAGGATCGAATTGCGGGTGATCCGTGATCCTGCGGCTGCACGAGCGCACCGGTCCGCCAACCGCGAGGGGTGCACTGATGGTACAATTAAGGCATAGTTAGTACGTATCGAAAAGTACATGACAGTCAGTGATCACAGTCGTGGTCGTATTGCAACCAAGAAATAGTCATGTAAACAGTCGACCGCAGGCATTCCCCGTCCCCTATCCCATTCCGATGCCCCATCTGTGTACAAAACAAGGTCCCAGGTGTCACGGTGTCAAGGGCCATGCAGCCGTCTAACCAGCAAAGTGGTACGAGATGGCATCCCGCCTTGTGAGCCCTGGATATGCACAAAGCCCAAAGAGAAGAAAGGGCGGGGTTTCACCTCGCCCAACGCTGATCGCTGGGCCTGCAAGGGATGATACAATCCCGCAGAAGCTACTTTCTTTTGAAGCGGTAAGAACGATGCATCTCGAGTGCTGCAGTAGATAGGTCATTCCAGGAAAGGCGATGTGCATCTACCTACTGTCTCAGGTCTGTTTGCCTGCCCCTGGCCGGCAGTTCTTTTGTTGACCACTCTGGCCACTCTATCACTATTTGTTTGTCTTACGAGGGTGTTGATAATAATTCCGCCAAAGTAGTTTCGCCCGCCCGACTGGGATACGAGCCGGCACAACGCAAACGAATGAAAACGATGATCTCTGCAGATAAAAAGGAATGCAAGTGTCGGACGCATGCATACGGAGTATTGGACTCAGGTCGGCCACCTCACCGCTTAACTGCCATGGCAAGATACCTTTTTTTCTGGAGCCCGGGGGTTGCCAGCTTCACCAAAGGCTTGCTCCGTACGGGTACCGGGATTCACGGCACCTCGAGGTTCGGCAGAAGGTCTTCAGTGACGGCGTTCTGTACCAGTCCTTGTCCGTTCTTTTGCTGGTCGCCTGAATCACTGGTGACCGGCATCGAGGGTTGTTTGGACCCGCTCAACGGAGACATTATCGCGGTTGGGCTGGCTGAACCTGCAATGGACGAGAAATCGCTGGACCAAGGCCGAGACAATTGGTACCACAACAAATGCAAGGTGTATTACAATTCATCATCAAGTTGAAGCAGAGCAAAGAATGAACTAGGGGCGTGTTTTCTCGCAGGGGCCCCGTTCCCGTCTTGTCACAAAATGGCACTCTCCAGGCCAGATCAACGCGCATTCTTCAGCCTGCAGGTCGCCGTGCATGCAGGCGAGGTCTCGTGGTGCGATAGTACCTGGACAAAGAACACTACTTGCTTGCTTCGTAGTTCTGTAGACATCTTGAGGCCCGTGTCACGTCACACATGTACGTACAAACGAGGCATCAAACGGCCCATGGCATACACAGTATTTTCTCCAAGTCCCTCCTGTTTATTGAATTGAGGTGTGGACACGGCAATAATTGGCTTGCTCCTTTGCCGAAGAGGGGAATGAAGCGGAAGTGACAAGGGGCTGACTGACGGCGGCTTCTTTTCCAATATTGGCAAAGAAATCGGCTTCTGCGCCCCTTTTACCAAATTCGCACTGTAATGTGTACCCGGGTCTTGAGGGCGCAGGATGACATGCAGCCCCCGGGATGGCGCGAAGTGTCCAGCGGCCGTGCCGCGCCGTGAAATTGCGACGTGGCAGGCTTTGATGGATGGATGCAGTTGTAGCTGCAGCCGCCAACCCTTGTTCTCGTTGTTTTTTCCCCTCCCTCCCCTCCAGGCCCAGGATTCCTTCTGCATGCAGTGTTGTATTTTTATTTTGTTGGTGGTCTAGAGAGCCAGATATTTGGGTCGCTGCCACGCCATAAGGGAAAAAATGACTGCTCGACTTTTCTTGACACCCCCCGGGCTGACCCCCCTCCGTTATCACATTGCAAGTCGACAAGCAAATCAAATCCATGAGACGGTAGCCTCGCCTGTCTCATTAAGGTATGGCGGCCCGACCATTAAAGCCACGGCGCCCGAGGAAAATTGGGACTGATTGCGGGAGACATGCAGTCAACTCGAGCTAGCAAGGGTCTTCCGCATGAGCTCCAGCTCACGTGATTGCTGGCCGACGTGTGCGATTGGCGGACCGGGCCTTGCCTCAGCCAGGCCTCTGGAGGTGGACCCTCCAGATGGAGTCGAGATTGTGACAAGCGAGCGTGGCGGCAGCTTATGATGCAAGCCGCAATGTCAATCCTGACGCCAGCCCCGGGGATTCGGAACAGCCTGAACATCATTGCGGCGCAGATATTTGATATGGCGTTCGTGGAAATAAAAGAGTTTGTGGGCGTGATATCCTTTAGCTGTATTGCTTTTTGGCTGTTGTCGAAAAATCTGGTCCACCGCCAAAACTGAATTTTATGCCATCTCTGCACGTCTGCATCAGTACATAGGCTATACAGAGCGCCGTGCATTAGAGTAACTGTCTCAGTTGTTGACTGTCAGCTTTGCTTTGTGTTTCCTGACCAACCGATTCGCAAGCTGTCAGCATGGGTCAGACTGGCTGTATTAGCCAGCTTCCAAGGTGAATCATACATGGATATTTGAGTTACATAGAATACAAACCAGCTTTACCGCATGATGACGAGGTCGTTGCTTCTTTCTGATGCACAGCACTAATCGTATCTCATCTGGCTCCACGACATGCCGTGAGTCTTCTTCGTATGAGGACTTGGGTACTCTGTACTGAAGTGGATTATCGATCGTTTCTCTAGTGACGCTTTGGCGGCGTTAGACCCTCGCCTTTTTGCTGCATATATGTTATTGATTGGCCCTTATCAAAGAGTGGACTCGTGAACTCTATGGCCCGGCCCGTTTACTGTCAACCCATGGCATGCGGTAGCTGTTGATGGTATGTACTGTGTCCCGGACGGAGATCGTCGAGTCGAAGGGGCCGACCGAATCTACGCTTGTTATTGGTCACGGGGACCCAAAGGGAAAAGCAAGTGTAAGTTGAGACACGGCAAGAGAACAACAGCTTGCTATGAAATAAAAGAGTGTGTCCGATTGAGACCTGCATCAAGGAGGAGGGTGCGCTGAAAGATCCAAGAGGCTTAGCGCAGTCCATTAATATGACAAAGTGCCTCGCGTCTCAGGCAAGAAATTTCCCGTGCCCATTCCACTGAAAGCGCGATATCGAAAAAGAAGGTGGCAGGCAATGGCATTTAGTTGGTAGTTGGAAGGTACCACCGAAATCAAACGTGTTTACAGAGGAAGGTACCTTCCTTCTGCCACCAGACGCCCGTACCCGAAGCGCAATGCTCACCTTCCCTAAGTACTATGATAAGACATGCCTCGGATATTTCAACAAACCCAAAAAGAAGTATCCCGACTTCGTTATGAGTCAGACATCCATCCTTGGATATTGTGTTTCTTGAGAGAATTATAATTTCTGTTTTCGGGTATTTTCAGTGGCAATAGGCAACCAACATCAGTGAGAAACGGGGGCGACAGGGGTTCAATGCACTCAGCTTAGGGCACCCTCTAACGTCCCCCACCCAAAGACCGGCCACCCCTACAGACTGGCTACCTTATTTTTAACCTAGCTATTTAATTTATATATACTTTAAACAGTTATAACTCTATTAATTTAATTCTAATTAATTTTAAATTAATATTAATTAATTTAAAATACCTTTTTTTACTAAAAAAGATATAAGTATTATACTTTAGATAGTTATAGATAGTATATTAATAAATAAAGTAACTAAAGCTTATAGTATTAATTATTTTATACTTTAAAGTTAGATTAAAAGAAGTATAATACTAAAAAAAGCCTAAAAACCTTATTAAAAGCTCTTTAATATTTAGGAAAAGAGTCTTTAAGATTAAATTATTATTTAAGCTAATTTAAAATACTTTATATTATATTAGTAAGTTAGAAAGTTTATTAATAAGATTGCTATCTATAATAGCTTCCTAAAAGGCATTAAAAAGAATTAATTATAAGGCTTTTTAGGATAAAATCTTAATATTAAGATATTAAAAGGTAAGAAAATTAACTTTAATTAATATTATAAAGCTTCTTTTAAACTAATAAAGGTATTCTTTATATTCCTTATAATGCCAGTAATATATTTAGTTAAATAAGAGAATAAATATAATATTAATAAAATTAAAATAATAGAAGAAATAAAAATAAATAGTCTATTTCTTAATTATTAATTAAAGAAATTAATACTTATTTATTAGTTTAATTCTTATGCCTAAATTATAATTCTTAAGTATATCTTAATAACTAAAAAGGTCTTAAAACCTATAGTTATTTTTAAGGGAAAAACAGTTTAATAATAATATTTCCTTAAGAATTTAGACTTCCTAAAAGACTAGAAATTTATATATAGTAATAAGGGCTAGATAAGTAATAAATTAATATTAGTTTAATTAAGAAAAGTCTTTATTTTATTAATATAGCCTAAAAAGAAAAATAAACCCTAATTTCTTATTTTTAATAGCTATAAAAATTATATTATAAAAGATTTCCTTTAGAAATATTATAATAATAATATATATTTATTATTTCTTTTTACTTATACTTTCTATATCCTTTAGCTATTAAATATTACAGTTTTTAGTCCTCTAAAGAGGGTATATTATTATCTTCTTTTAAATCTTACTTCTATCTTTAATAATAGTTATATTAATAAGATTATATTTCTATATATTTATAATAAGGCTTAAAAAGAAGCTATTATAAAGTCTAATATAATTGCTAGCTTTAAAGTTATTAAACTGTAGCCTATAAACCTAATAAAGGTCTTAATAAACCTAATAGTTATAGAGATACCTTCTCTTACTATTATAGTAAATTTACTAATAAAAGAGTAGGATTTAAGTCTCTTAAAGACTCCTTATTTATCTATATAGCTTTAGTAAGCTTTAAGTTAAATCCTAGCTTCTATAATATAAAATCTAACTATTAAGCTACTTTTTAGGAAGATTAGTAATTAATTAAATTATTATAACTTTAATATTAAGTAATAAAATAGAGAAATAAGTATTTTATAGTAAGAAAATAAAGAAAATTAATTAAAATAATATAAAAAAGTTATTTATAAATTAAATATAAAGTTTATAAAGATTTTAATAATAAAGAAAGCTTATAAATAGATATAAAAAACTTTATAATTAAAAAGAATAGTAAATAAAGTTAAGAAATTAAAACTTAAGGATCTTTATATTAATTTCTATATAAATATTTATTAATTAAAGTTTTATTTAATATAAAAAATATAGTATTATAATAATTTATTAATTAATTATAATATTAGGTTTTTAGTGTTTTGGCTAAGGTGGCCAGTCTGTGGGGGTGGCCGGTCTTTGGGTGGGGGACGTTACCTCTACAATCATATATCCATCCAGCGACAAGACGAAACATCCAATGCCATTACTTTTAATTTATTACCCCACTGATCTTATACTTTTTTTTCGCTGCTCTAGGTACTGAATAGGTACATAAGGTATGTATGAGAGATTCACCGGCAAGCCCTGAAAACATCGCACCCAGTGGATGCTGGCAAGTCCACTGTTACAGTGCCTCAACAGATTTCCCTGCAGCCAGAATCGATCATGTGAGCGACGATCAAGAAGCCAAGGGTATTCCGGGATCCCATCCGGTTGTTTTTATTCGACCAACAATTCACAAGCCCCTGGCAGATAAATCTCTCGCTCCAGGCATGGAACGGTTGTCGTTGTGATGATTGACTTGGCTAAGGCCCTGGTCTCCTTTCCTTCTTCCTTGTTAGGGGCTAGAGAAAGAAGACTCAATGATTACCTAGGCTGTCGACAGGAGAAAAATCAGTGCTCTGATAGGCCAGCTTCCTCGTAATTTCTCCCACAAAACAAAGTCACTATCGACAGGGATTGGCAGCTCCGCTCATCTGGTTTTACGGAGTACATACCAGGGCCTCATCAACACTCTGTTCCAATTCTTCGGATGGATCGAAACTCGCACATGCAAATACATCAATAGCAATGCACCATCTCATTGTGGCTGTTGAATGCACATCCTGATCCTTACTCCTTTTGTACTTCAGGATTGGGCTATTTGCTCGGCAGCCGAATGTCTCGGTTCAATGTACATACCTGGCCACGCATTCCATGTCCGCCTGAGTCTAGCGCACCACGTCTGCTGCAGGATGAACATCAACGCTGGGAGGCTGGCCAAAGATGAAACGACTTAATTGCAACACCTTTGTCAAGTCTGGGCATGACGCCCCAGCACAAGGCCCCTTGTGGCTAAGATTCGCCAGTGTTAGCGATTGTTGATCCTCTCTATCATCGCTTGTGACGACTCATGGTTGACTTGCAGCTTCTGCCCATTCACAGCTCGAGACCTTTCACGTGAAGCGGACTTGACGCGGCTTGCCGGGTTGGCCAAAATTGTCTCCCTTCAACAAAAACCCTTCCTTCCTTCCTTCGGACGGGACAGCCCTTGCGGCCCGACGCGCACCTAGAAGCCGCATGCCCCGTATGGCTCAGACCACCCCAGCCAGGCCCACCAACAAAACCGCCACTACTGCGTCAATTTTGGCACTCTGCCAGTTCATGCCACGACGATACCTGTCAGTTGCTTACCGACAATTGGGTCATATGCTCACACTTTTGCCAGCCTTGATTGCGCTCGCCATGGATTATCATACTTGGCCAAAACTGGCCGACTCGCCTCACTTTGCTGCAAGTATGTATCTTCTAGGTTGGCATTCTTCGAGCGTTCCCTGCACCATGCCGAGAACAGGCAGAAGGCATTTAGTTAGTACCGATTGACTCACTGAATTAACCGAGCAGGCCCAGTTAACGCCCCCATAGGCTTGTTTGTGGTCAATAGCAATGCCATGAAATGAAGGGCAGAGGCATCAAAGGGAGCCTGACTCCGGTGTATAGCGGTCAGCCACCTGAATATGGCTAAGCCTGCCTCCTCCAGACCTCAATGGTCCAGCAACATTAACACCAAGGCGTGAGATTGGACATTCTGCAGACGCTACATATCATCATGCATAAGCAAGCAAAACCGTAACATCGTGCAATGCTGGTCGGTATTATTTGACAAGGTCAAGGCAAATTCTGCACAGCCAGCGAATAGGATGCCAATCGGCATGGCGAAAGGAGGGTTTGGGCGTACACGGTCGGGACGGGAAGAGCCTTTTCTGTGAACGGCTCAGGCCATAGCCGTGCCTGTTCTCACAAAATCGATTCCCCGATATGCGTTTTACAAAGTTTTGGAGGCTCGGCCTACTGTGCTCGTTGATGATGCCTGCTATAATCTGACGCAAGCGACGTGTTGGCCCATCCCACACACGCATGATGCTAAGGGCCAGGTTATTACGGCAAGGGATGCAATCGCAGCACAGATACATCCACACATTATCTTTTTGCCTATGTATGTCTTGACTCCCCATACAAAGAGGAACAGTGGCTGAGGATTTTCAGCTGATGAGTGTTTGTGGAATGACTTGAAGCTCCGCAGATACAAGACGCCCCTCCGAAACAGACTTTTATTACCCAAAGCTAAAGAATCCCGCCGCTCCCGTGCCTTGGATGTGGCTGGGGGCAGACAGAAGGGTCACGCCCCTGATTGGCTCACTGCAAGTCACTGGAACAAGCACCGTCTTTGATAGCGCCCAGATTTCTGTCCCGGTTCCCAGAGAATCGGAGCCTTGCTCCACCCTCAGCGTTCGTGACACGCAACGATCCGGCATCCAGCGATTTGGTGCGGCCGGAGCTCTGGCCAATGATAGACTTCGACCCCAGGCTTGTCTCATCGGAGGATTGGACTTTGTTGGCCAATTCATTTGTCACTTGAACCGGTGTCACGATGTTGTCTATTGGATTTGTGCCTCTGCTTCCAATTCGATGTGGTCAGCTCCGCGATCGGACCTTCGGTTCTGCCATCATGCACACAGCATTTGCCTCGAACAACATGATTAGATGGGCCACATGTCGTGGTGTTTTTGTTTGCGTTGGTGGCTAGACTACTGACTTGCGGCTTGTATCAGCCACTGGATCTCATGCTGATCGGCAATCATCTCGCTTCAGCGCCAATACCATCCAGCATGCGAAAATGCCTCTAGCCTGAGTAACTCGAAGGGTTGGCAAAAGACTATCGGATACCGCAAAAGAAAATGAGAAAAAAACTTCTCCGCACCACTTCGACGGTACGAGGGCCAAGTCTAAACGGACTTGGAGCCAACACACCAATCAGCACGCTCTACACAACCTTCGGTATTTTCTGGCAAAGTATCTTATGTCGTGTGGAGGGCTGCATAATCAAACATACATACAAACGAAAACATACTTGGACCACACAAGGGGTGAACCTCGAAGGCAATGAATGTTGGTTGAGAGGGGTCATCGGACATGTAAACTAATGCCTTTTCCCATGAGCAGTCGCAGTCAAGGCATTGTGCCATGACCCGATCTAAAGCGCAGGGCACCCGTTCTATTGGATTTGTTCAAAGCCATACTGTGTGCTTCCTCGCGTCTGACTGGTTGCTTATTTCAAGCCAACTCTGGCGCCGATGAGCGAGCGTGGAGCTGAGTGTCGACCTGCATGAGTCGTGTGGATGCTCGTCACCTGGTCCCTGTCAGGGAGGGGCACCAAGCCAAGAAAAGTCCAAAAAAACGTCGAAGGCACATGGACGATGAAGCAGGGATGGAACAGATGGAACACGCTGGCCGATACCTCGTGCGTGTCCAGGGTTTTACAGCGCGTTTGGTTGTCAAGCCCGGCGCTATCTTGAGAGTTGCGGGTTGAACCGCAGTGCATTTACGGATAGATGGCACCCAAATGACGAGCTCTTAGTGGGGCGGACGGTATCGAATGTTCACTGTCTCATGGCTCAGGATCAAGCAATCAAGCATTCATCAATCATCGTCACAACGGCATATGTACTCTTCACCTCTACACCACACAATACATGCGTTGATAAGCAAAGCCGTTACATTTAGCCCCCATTGATACATTTCCCGACAATACTGCAGCTCAGATCATGATGTCTGCGTACACTTCGGATAGCGTCAAACGATGCAGGGTAGCCTTTTCAGTTGTACACCGCGATTTGAATTGAGTTGTTCTTCATTTAGACAACACCATTACGAGTAGTTCCTTGGATGAGCAGCGCCGAGTTAAATCACGTTGACTTTCGACAAATAGCCAGTTTCCCTCCTCTGTCAGTCTATCTCCTTTTTGTTACTCCTCGAATCACCGACTTGAAATCTCAACAAACGACACAGATGCTCACCGCATAATTGATTCAATTATTACTGATAGGCTATATCTCGCAAGGACACTTATGCGTGCTTCACGCATGTCGCATTGCATAGCCTAATGTTTGACTGTCGAGAGCTCCCGTGGTGACCTACGACCCATTGTACATAGCGGTGAGCAAACGCAAGTCAGCTCGTTGCTTGTTCCACCGTATGCCAGATCCTCTTGGCTGACCCCGCGTTCGAGCAGGCGAAGAAGGGTGGCATGAGTGATACGAATCTCTTGGACTACCTTGCCTCTCTGAACGAGGCGTCGTTCCTTTCTCCGGGGACTACTGTACGAGAGCGGCACGCCACTTGGGCCGTGGGGTCCTGTTGAGATGGCTGGATCTTGGATGGTAGTACCATTTTATAAAATACCCCGTCAATACTTGGTCAACGAACCGGCTAGACACATAAAGGTGTGCAATGATGCGAAGAGAATGGTTGTCGCAAGCATGTACAATTCCCCATCCTGTCTACCGTCGATTCACCGACACTAAATAACGTGGAGGAGGCTCTGGTAGTAGACACCCAGGAAGAAAATCGGTGACGGGTGTTTGTATGTAGTTAGGTATGGATGAGGCCCTCAATAGGTGGTGGAATCAGAAGTTCACTGGCATGGTCCCAGCGTTTCAGCGTCCCTGGACCCTAACGCAGGCCGGACCGTCCCAGGCCAGCGCCGTGCAGCCGCGATCATTGGCGAGACCGACCTTGGCCCTGTTCATGTCATCTCAGCAAGCCGTCATGCATCGTCTCCCAGTTCATTCTTATCAACTTGAGTTCACGGGTTGTCAACAAACGACAACAACATTTCGAACGACATGACCAATCGAGGGCATAAAATTCCTCGGCCGGCAAATTCACACCAGGGCGAGGGCCATCGAGCTTATCGTTCTCGCTGATTCCACAAACTCTGCCGATGTGACTTGAGCGTGATTTCGAGTAGAAACAGAACAACGAACGGGCAAGAAACACTGAATTGACACAGACAATGAGAGGATTCACATTGTACTGTACAGAGGGCCTGAAATAGTGAACTGCAAGGGAGCAGACGAGACCACTGCACGAAGCAGAAAGCGGTTGAGTTGCATGAATGATACATACAAGGGATTCGCATGAAAAGAAACACTAACTAATTGCGTCGGCCATTTCCACTATCGTCGTCCAAGGCTCGAATCCGCCGCACCGAGGTCCACCAAACCAAGCAAGTCCAGCAGCCAGGTCCCACGACCGTGACCAGGGTCAGGGTCGTTTTCACACTCATGCTCAAACTGCCAGCATCATCATCAATATCATCATCATCTTTCATAGACCTACCCCTCTGAGAGGCTATGTACGCACTGCACCCAGAACATCTGGCACACACTCACAATGCATCCTGCGGCCGCCTCTGCAACCCGCCGTCGGGAACAAGCGCAGAACCCCAGAACACGCAGCGGCCCAAGGTTCGGGGCCCTAGAAACCCCAAACCATTCGCCCGCGCAGTGCAACGCCCTGACAGCATCTACAGATTGTTCTGTCCTTGTTTCCAACAAGAGAGACGAGAACCCCAGTAGCGTTACACTGATTGATGATAGGATAAATTTCCCGGATACTAACTCAACTCAGCGGATAGCTTTCATGATGTAGGTATGTGTGTCTTCAGGTATGGGAAGCATTACAGAGCCTCTTGGATATGCTTCATTCATGTCCTTTGACTTGGTTGGACACGATGTCTCTACCTAACCTAAGCTGATGCCACATCTAGCAAGTCGCTTTCTGAGCTCCGGGCGCATCTTGCCTCTGATAGGTTCGGCCATATCCAGGCTATCAATGCCCACCTGTCCAACTCTTACGTACGTCTATCAACCACGACTCTCACAAATGGGCCATCACGAGCTCTTCAACCACACTTTTCCTTTTTTCGTGTGTGCAAAGCTCTCGTTTTTTGTCTTTCCTGGTTAGAGGGTGATCCAAAAAGATGCTTGCCGGCGCACGTACGCACACTCGGGGAGAAACATCTTTTGTTTCGCCAACTAATTCACAAGACCTGCGCTTGCTTTGTAGGCGGATCCGGCGTTTGTTCAGCCATAAAACAGAGGAATTATAGTCTACTCACGAAGTTATCACTCGCATCTGTCATCTATTGGGGCGCGGGATGCATCCATGCGGCTGCGAGACGCTTGGAGCCATGCTCTGAATGGAATCAAACACCAGCTGGGCTCGCCTGGCATCTCCTTGGACAGAATGGATGGATCCACAGCCGCTTGTGTCGCCGCCTCGGCTGTTCAACTTACCCCTCGACTGCTGTAAGGTACCAGCCATTATGCTACAGCCAAGTCATGATTGAAGGGCGAGATGGTGTCGAGCGTGTGTGGCCCGGTTGATTTGACGCCAGACAGTACACAGAGAATGCGGTATTCGTACACTGGTGCATCTGTATACACGTCCAGAAAGACTATGTTCTGTGACGTCTCGTGCTGCTGCGCCCTACCTTATGCTCTGTTTCCCGGTCATGCCTTAGCCTTGGTTTGCTGAACCCTTTCCAAACCGCTGGGACGGATGAGCACCCACAAGACAAAGATTGCCAGTAACAGCAAAATATTAACACATGACACTGAAAAGCCCCTCGCCAATACAAAATCCTTTACTGCTATGTGGTCACTGGCCATATCTAGAAATTCTTTTACTTGGATGCCGATCAAAATGTTGCTCTGGCTTTGCGCGACACGCGAGCATGACCTTGATATATTGCGGAGGTTGTTGCTCTCATAGATCTGGGCTGTGTCTCCCATCTTTCGAAATACACCAACTTACTAGACCTATGACCTCGTGACTGTTACTAACTGAGGCGGCAAACGACGGGCGCTCAACAAACCTTGTGGCATATTGGCCTTTACAACTACGTACGTACGGGAATTAAACCTTGAATTGCCGCGCTTGTGCCGGTGTGTCATTTTTGGAACTATACTTGGCAAGCCGCATTCAGTCTGGATTGTTTATTATGCCGAGGACTTGTGTCTGGCTGTATCGTCTCCCATATGGTATGCTCCCATCCAGACGTTGAACGAACGTACATAGGATGCATCGAGGGAGAGGAGCGACACAAATATGATGAGCTTGGATAGGTAAGAAGAGCTAGTCGACAGCGACGGGCGTGGATCGTTGAGCCAAGTTATGATCAATCTGATTGACGAACATATAGTCTAATGGTCTCAGGAAGCCCACCAGGGAATGCCCAGACCTAGACAAGACACGCGAGAGAGGGAGGCGCCGTGCCCGTTGAGATGTGGTTGTCGGCGGACATTCCAGTCGAGAGAGAAGCCCAATGTCCAAGCATATTTCTCTTGCCCCTCGCTTGTTAACATTTGCTTTGAGTTAATATTGACCTGAGACTTGATTTGGTCTACGCAATTACCCTTCCTTATTGATAATTAAATGCTAACTCATCCGCTGCCTTGCCCTTCCGCTCGTTGACCGCTTGAATGTCTCGGCGCGATAGTCATTGCTTGGAGGCAATAGCCTTCCGCACCTCGAAGGATCTCCAGCTCCCCATAGAAAGCCTCTTTTTTGTTTGTCTCTAATTGAATCAAGGATGCATATCAAGCAGGAAGCAATCTTCTATTGTGCCATGTCATGGGCTCGAATTGGGGCCCTGGTCCAAAAGAACAAAGACGATGCAATCAATACGTTGCGATACACGCTGAGCCAATCGCTTACGGTTCGGCCCTCGAGGCGTCGATGAACATATGGGCATGAATAGTGTTATTGATATGGGCAGCCTGGTGTAGCCTTGCCATTCCTCCACTTGGCTACCTAACCTCAGCTTGCTTGAATCAGTCAGTGACACCCAAGGCAGTCCACTCAACTCCGTATTGTTGTTATTCTCATTCTCATTCTGGTACGTGCTCAGCTGGTCTTTTCATCTCCCGAGACGGGCTGGCTTCTAGCCCTCGACTCTAACGCCAGAAACGCCAGAAACGCCCTGGACCCGGTCCTATGCTTTGTTTCCTCCACATCAAGTCTTTATTGCCTGCCTTTTTGGAAGTCTGTTAAATATAGTCTCCCATTGCCAGATCGGTAGCTTGTATCAGAATAGGCGCTTGCGCAGATTAGTTTGTGTTGGGCAGTTTGCACGTCCGTACTGTATGTTACTCTATTATATTGCATGGTACGGGATAGAGACTTGGCTTAGATCATGATCGTGAATGAATCTCATTTTGACCGTACTCGCAGCTTTGCTTCCAGACTAACCCAAGTAATATTTTAGTCGAACTCGCCTGGTAGCCGGGCTCCTGGGTACAGCACAGTGCTTGCCGGGGCTTAAATCAGAGTACAAGGGCAGGCTGCTCGGGCTGGGCTGCAGCGGGTACGGTACCTTAGGTGCCAGGTCTTAGGTCTTAGGCCTTAGGGGCTTGCCTGCGTTAGTACATACTTAGATACAGTGCACTACAGTACCCCGAGGACGGGAGCTGTCCCTAACGTGGTTTTCTGGTTTTTGGTCCATGAGGTGCCCTGCTAACTTACCTCCACTAGCTGGGGCCGGTTCCCTGGGAACGGCACGACACCGGCCCATCCGTCCCATTAACTTACTCCCGCCCTGGCCTTCCGCCACTTGCCTCCACTGTCCTGCCAGACAGTCAGCCAGCCTAGGCCAGCCAGTCCGTCCAGTCCACAGCCAGTTCAGTTTAGTCGGCCAATCCACAACATCTCGCCCTAAGAAAAAAAACCCTTCCTTCTGCTGCACCTTAGCTGCAGTGCACACACTACCTACCTACACTGCGCACTACGGCGTACACTACACAACACTACACCACGCACGCTGCACCTGCGCCTGGCCCCTCGCACAAACCCTTTCTTGGTCGCTTTCGTTAGACTCACGCCCCTTCATCCCCTGCTATTAGCTCCCCACTTCCCTGTCGCCGCAATTGTATGGGATGAGGACATCTTCTGAGAGGAACAGACCTTACCGTAGGTAGGGACAGGATACCTGTAGCTTGACGTGGTAGGTATAGCACCTGCCCTGAATTTACCTTACCCTTACCTCACCTTAACATTGACCCAACTCTCCCTCACCTCCCCTTCTTACTTCTCCATCATACATATCTCTCAGTTCTTCAACTCTCCACTCGCAACCTCCTCTTCTCCATCAGCATTCCCATCAAGTGCAATCAAAACACTCTATCAAAGCTGTAACCTCATTCTTGTTTGACCTTGGTCCAGGGGATGGCACCTCGTTTGTACATGCTCTGTTGTCGCCCGTGAAGGAAAAAGAAACAAATTTCACCAAAAAAAAAAGAGGAAAAAAGAAAAAGGAAGGACCCTCGCGAACGAGAACAAACAGCTCTCTTTCCGTTTCTTCGGGGCGTCAGACATATCTCAATCCCACGTCGATCGACAAACGCTTCCTTGGGAGGATATCTCCTCTTGCAGACACGCACAGCGAGACATACAGACAGACAGACCAGCACCAGTAGGAGGGAGACAGTACATATTTTGTCTCTCACCTGACTATTTCCGCACCCCCAAGAAAAAAGGGAAAGCAAGGGCAAAAAGGGCCCAAAACTGTCCCCTCTTTTATTTTATTTTTTTCTCCCCTCACCCCCAGTACCAAGTCTTAAGTCTCAAATCCCAGTCTTCGCAAAGCAAAGCAAATCCACAATCCACAATCCCCAAAAACCCCAGGCTCCATTTACGGTTGGGTGGTTCCTGGTTCTTCCCACGCACCGCACCGCACGCACGCACGCACGTACACCGTCGACGTGGATCAGATTGGATCGGAGGTTCCTCCCATCCCATTCCCTCCCTCGCTATAATTGTCGGCCTGTCCCGCCGCACTCTTCCCGCCCACGTCAGAGACCATTTTCATACTCCTCCGCCTCTCAGGAACCAGAACCTCCGTCAGGCCAGGCTTAGGATTGCGGTTCCAAGACCTTGTGGAATTTGCTGTCATCTCCCGCCGAGACATACACTCGCTCACTCATTCTTGACTCGCAGCAATCGGTCTTCCCGTCGACCTACAATACAGTAGGCACAAGACACGCGCGACAGCTCAAGAGAGTAAAAGACAGCCTAGGATCTCGACGACTCGGTTTAGAGTACTTGGCTATTTCCCTTTCCCTCCACTTCGCCTTGGTCTTGGATTATTTCCACCGCCAAATGCTCAGTTGCAGAAACGTCCCTCAAATCATTCAACTGCACGCATCTGGTATCATCGTCGCTGACCGCATCTGCCCGTCTGTGGCCCTTTGCGCCTCAACATAGCATGGCCGACGACAGCTACCGAAAAGAGTATCCCCAGCAGAGCCGCCCAGAAGACACTCACACTCGACCCCAGTCACATTATCCCCCTCCGCCGGATACCGCCCAGCGGCCCTCCGACGCTCCTCCATCCAGCATGGCTACATCAGTTACTTTGCCCTCCATCCACGACTCCCGTGGTTACGGCCCGCCGCCTGCAGCTCCGGGACGTGGCTATCCTGCCGACCCGCGATACGCATCTCCCAATACCGTCAATGGCTACCCTCCTCCCGGCCATCAGCCTCCGCCCGGTCAACCTCAACAGTACCTTCCGCCTTTGCAGCCGCAATCTGATCCCCGATCTTCGGCCTATCCTCCTCCGCCGCCGGACCAACGTAGTGGCTACTATGATGACCGCCGTCCACCATACGGGCAAGAGGCGTATAGCACGGATCCCTACTATGCCTACTACCGCGGACAGCCTCCTCCTCCTCCAGGACCTCCGCCGCCAAATGGCCACCCAGGCTACCGTCACATCCCCGCCGGCGTTTATGAATACCCAGTCGGACATGGCAGTGCGCCTCCTCTGACACAGGCAGCCCCGCGACAACGAACATCAATTGCTTGCAGATATTGCCGGAAGAGAAAGGTTTGTGACTGACGCGATGTTTGAAGGTTGTTCCATTGTCGCTCAAAAATGCTGACTATCTATAGATCCGCTGCAGCGGCTACCAGAGCGCCCCCGGTGGCAAATGCCAGAATTGCGCCCGTATGAACCAAGAATGTATCTTTCAGCCCGTATCTTCTTCAAGCTCAACAGCTTTTATCCCCGTGTCAGCTCTCCCAGGAGGTGTACCCCCGGGCACTCAACTCTTCGGTGCCTATGGGCAACCACTGGCCCCAGGCACAGTCCCAGCACCTCCACCACCCCATGCTGCTTATCAGCATGCTAGTGCCCCTCCCCCTCCTGGGAACTACTACGCGCCTGTCCAGTCACCTACAGAATCCTTTTCGTCTTATGGCGATGCGAGAACCGATGACGGCAGCCAGCTTGCAGGGCGACGACGTCGCAGGACGTCAGAAGAACAGGATGAAGGCTATAGACTGCCCCCTCCACGAAGTGCCGTGGATGAAGACCCGCGCAGAAGGTCTCCAGCAGAATTTTCAAACCACAGCAGCCCTGGTGGAGTGGGGTACCCTCCATATCAAGGTGCAAGACAGAGCCCACGAAACCCAACGAGTGGCAGTTTGCCTCAAGCTGCAACAACTGGTAGTTATGCAGCTTCTGCACCCGGCGGTCGTTCCCCGACAGGCCAAAATGGGTCTAGTGGTGCCTCCACCCCTGCGAGGCAGGGACAGCAGTCCCAAGGAGGAAATACATCGATCATGAGCCTGAGCAATTTGGTAGACAAAAGCGATATCGACAAGACCATGATTGACAGGCTCAACCGACCTGTACCTGGTCAGCCTGGCGCACGACGAGATGTCAGCCGCTAAGGAGATTGTATGGTGAGAGTTGACGCTGCCGGACACGTCAACGGAATGACAACGCTTGCCGAAGAGTCTGTTGGTTTCCGCTGGAAGGCTGCCGACAAGTTGATGACGAATGCATTGTTTTTAATACCCTTTCCGAATCAACTACACGTCCACATTTTCGTTGACCGGGAAGTGATAGGAGCGTGGCTCAAGTGAGGAGGAAAAAGAAAAACAGCGGGCGGGGGGATCGCGATAACAAATACAGGACAAGTTGTCAGGATCTAGAAAAAGACGCGAGTTTGGCGACAAACAACCCCTCCGTTCGGTTCTCAAGGTTTATTGGACGTTTTGTTATACGGCACTTGATTTTATGTGAATTGTCCTTGACAGACTGTTCGTTTCTCGGAGGGGGGAAGGATTTTGCCCGAAAAGCAACTACTGCAAAGTCGTTGTATTATTTTTAATCGGTCGGCCACTATGTGTTTCCAGGAAAGACGGATAGCCTCACGGCACCATACGGTTTGGTTTTATTTATGCTGATGCTTTGTCACGTTTGTACATTTGTGTTGTTTATGTTGTCTGTTCTGCTATTGTTGCCATCTGGGTAGAGAGAACGAGAGCCGTAGCGATATGGTCTCGGGTGATGTTTAAGGGTGTTCTGGAGAACGGAGGAAAGAGAAAAGCCAGATCCTATCAAAAGGTACTGGAGGAGAAGATGACAAGCAAAACAGAGTGAGAGAGCTCAGGGCTCCGAGAGGAGGATGATAGCAAATGCTGTGGGGTTGATTCTGAAGATTCTTTTAACTCTTGTTGTTCTTTTGCCTACGTACCTGAGTACTGATCGCGATGGTCAAATCCAATAGGGTGATGACCATGTATAAACAGAATTATATGTTGTGATTTTGATCGAGATGTGTAGGTGATGTGATGAGGTTTTTCAGTTCAAGGTCACTTTATGCTGAGAAGACATCTGCGTGCCTGTATAATCCCATACTGTCTCGTCGAGCACATCTCTCTCTGTCTCTCTCGGGACTGGGACTCGGTGGTTAGGCTCTTGCTTCCGCTGTGCCCAGCTAATGATTGGTTTGTCACAGGCGCAAGTCCAGGCGGAGAGGGGCAAACGAGCCAATGAGTGGCTCTAAATTCAAAGGACCTACCAGCAGGTGGCGTTGGAGTTGGCACTGGCTGTAGGTACTGAATGGGTTTATGTGATGCACTAAAACCACCAACCTTTATTTACTTGATAGACACATAGCCCATTGATTTACCAACTGGGGGCCAGAGTGTGGAATCCGTGGTTGATTATCACCGTATTATACTGAGCTAAAGAGTAAGCGGAGATGCACAAAACTGGAGAGGGGACGAGGAGGCAAGAGGACAGAAAGAGAGAACGGCTCAGGCCAAATCAAGTCAAGCCAAGCCAAGCCAAGCCAAGCCAACAAGCAGGGACAAAAGACTAGAGCTCACAACTAGAAATGCCCAAGTTAGGATTTAGGCAGGCCAGAGGCCAGGCAGGGAACAGGCCTCTCCGAGGGGGGCTTCTACAGTATGGACTGAACACAACGATCTTGTTAGGGGAGTGGGCAAGCAACGGATGCATGGTCATCGAGTGTCACCCGAAGACTCCCGGCGGATACTCGGCAGATACCGTTGAGATTTACCAGGGTATCCAGTGGGAAGGAGTAGGTACAGCAATAAGGCAGAAGGATTTGAATTTTGATGATGATATAGATTCGCACGGCATGGGCATCCATTCAGTTAGGTTGTAAGTATGTATGTACCTGAGACTGAGAGTTTGGGGGACGGAAGCGGGAAAGGCGTTGACAGTAACAAGGTTTTGGGGACTGGAGGGGCATTACAGCACGGTTGGATCAGAGGCCAGGCTCGCCCAAGGGACAGAAACGGCGTTTGACTTTGTCCGATTGACGGTTGATCAAGAGAGGAGCAGAAGAAGGAGAGGGAAGGGCCTCGCGGGGGATGGGATGGAATGGAATGGCGGGGGGCGGACTAGACTACACAGGCGGCTCTTTGTTTACTATGGAGACAGACAGACAGACAGACCATCAGCAGTAGTCTAGCTATCTTGGTCTGGTTTACAAAGAGCGGTGGGATAAGAGCGTAGATGCATGTAGGCGAGAGAATGGAGTATGCTCAGAGAGGGGTAGGCAGAGCAGAGAGAGTACTGAGAGAGAGAGAGAGAAAGAGAAAGAGAAAGAGAAAGAGAAAGAGAGAGAAGACAATCACAGAGTCGATCCACATGGTTAGAGATGATATTGACCGCTATCTAGACAATAAGAGTAAGAGACGGGGCTCAGTCATCAAGTGCATCTTGAAATGCAGCCTTGCGGCATACATGCATGCATACCTACAGTACAGTGTGGTCCAGTGCAGTAGTGGACTGACCATGGCTGGATGATGCAACGGGTAGTGGGATTAGTTACAGTAGGCTCTGGAGAAGAGGGTAGAGAGGCTACCTTGAGGCAGGCTGAGTACAGACTGCATAGGCTAGATGCTAGAGAGGAGGCTTTTTGCGGCTGTCTATCAAACCGTTGACTTTTAGCGTTGATCACCCAATTCGAGTCAAGTTCAAGGGTGTAAAATGTCTCATTAGTAGCTGATTGTGCTGGGTGAGCCGTGAGCGTGTGTGCCTTGTCAAGGGGGGATGGGAGGGGGGAGGAAGAGGAAGAGGAAGAGGAAGAGGAGGGCGAGAAATATTGAGAGACATTACTATACCCCTCCCTCCCTCCATCGGACTATTCCCACCGCCCCAGACCCTCTCGGCCAGGACATCCCCTGTCAATCCATTTTCTTGTGTTTGAAAATAAGTTGAGGGTTTCCATATGGAATGTTGGTCTGAGCACTCTCAGTTCACCCACTCACTCATTACCTGTGAGGACGGGAAGAGCACATGACCTTTGGCTGATGTGGTCAGCAAGACATGGGCAGTTTTAGTGAATTGATTTGTTGGTCTGAGCTCTGAAGTCTTGTTTGTTGGTGATGTAACTGTTGTGCTAGCAACACGAGGCTACAGAGGGACTAAGAGCCATGAGACGAGACGAGATCAGACTCTGGCCTCAGGTACGAGCCGTAGACTTGATAGATTAGCGGACGATTATAGCCGTGACACCGGTTTCCAATGGTCCAAGCGGTGGGCTACTAATAAACTACGTATGCATGTTACTCTACTTGATATTGAAAAGTCTGAGCTCAAACGCGTCTAAGAATAAAACGAAACATTCATCTTGTCAGCCAAACTGACGATCCCCATGAATCGTGACAGATGGCATGGCGTTTGCAGTCTTGCTGAATAAACGCGGCATTTTCGCCTTTCTCTAGTATTGAAAGATTGATATTACAGTGGATAGAGCCAGGGGTAGTAATGACATCCCTTCTGCCGTGGTGCATCACAATTCCAGGGACCCGGTTCGCAACGTTCTCTGCCCAGGCACTCACTGGAAATGCGCTCCAACGGCAGGGGATTAGGGCCAGGGCAGGGCTTGCCGAAAGAGCATGCATACGGTTTGGGATACCTAGTGAGGAATACGGACGGATCAGGATCTGGATCTGGACATGAATAGGGGATTAGAATAGACACTGTAGCTAAGCAAGGGGGGCGAGGAGGGGGAGGAGGGGCTATTGACCGACACCGCGATCAAGAGGGGGGACAAACTTGAGGGGCGTGTGAGTGAGTGAGTGGATGAGGACTGAATGACTGGCAGACAGACTGAGAAGCGATGATCTGATGAGGCGGCAAGGTTTTGCTTGGACTGTGCTTGGCCCTTAGGCGTAGTCCCCAAGACAAGACTGACTGGACGTGGACGCTCGTGGGAACTGGAGAAGAAGGGAGCAAAAGTGGAAATGAGTCAAGCGAGTTCGGCCAAGGGAATAGCCGTAGACTGTAGATGTACTAAAAAGGGGGGCGTGTAAGTCAGTCATTGTCTGTCTTAATTAATCTCGAAGAAGAGAAGCCTCGCAAGCCGTTGGTGATATGATTGTGATAGCGATTGTGATTGTGACTGCGAGAGACTAATAAAACATAGAAAGCGGGGAGGCAAGATATTGGTAATGCAAACAGTAAAGATCAAGCGACGGGAGAGTCTAGAGCTGATGCTGATGCTGATGCTGATGCTGTAGTCTACATCCTGGTTGAGCTGACTTGGGCTACTACCCATTACCACCGAGACACGAGTTCTGATACGAGAAGGAAAAGGTTGAGTTGTGTCTAAAACTGACTGTTATGTGATCAAGCTGTGATAAGACAGACGTTGCCTGCCGCTGTCAAAACGTGATTATGAGGCTATTTCCGTCGAGTCCGCCGCCATAAGGTTAATGGCACCCTAAGGAAATTCCCCTAAAAGCTGGGGAATGCCGTCCTGAAAAAAGTATTCATCGAGTTGATGTTGATAAAGTTTCCGTCGCACGTCGTGTCGAAGTTTCAGAGTCAATGATGAGTCCATCTGTCTGTCTCTAACGGAAGGATTGTGATAATCAAAACGGCAGGCAAATTGAGTGGCATTTGACTCAGGCATGAACTAAATCTCCGAAATCCATGATGAACTGATGTAGAAAGTAACAGGCATGTCGCTGAAATGCCAGTGTAAAAACAAATATCCATTCTTGAAATGCTTGCACGCAATGGAATGCGGGTGGCCTCACAAAATGCAATCAGAGACAGAAAAAAAGGGGCTACTGAGATGAAGCTATACTACATGCCAAACCACGAGATTGCAGCTGACCAAAACCGCTATGGACCGTCCCGACGGAACGAGGCGATTCTCTGAGACACCAGAAGAATGGAGGGAGAGGGAGAAATGCATTCGGCCGCAATACGAGTATCGTGTCTAAGACATCAATCTACTTTGATCATCAGGCACTCGGGCGAAGATCGTGATGAAGAAGTTGCAGGGTTGTCTACATCAGCAGGAATGCAAATCAAGGGACATGGCGATATCTCTTGTCTCTCGGAGAAGTGGCTTTCAGCTGGGTAAGGTATGGAAATGCTACCTCGGAGCTACAGCTACAGCTACAGCAGGTAGAATTTACCAGTTACGTTTCTACCTGACAATAATCTCTCCTTGGTGTTTTGCGCCTCGTCACCACCAACAACTTCTGATCAACAACTCTACTTCGTACACGCCCATACCCGATACTCTGGATTGGGAAAACCAAACTCGGTTTAAGCTTTTTCCACGCATAGAGTTAAAGCAGAAGAAGAAGAAGAGAAAGCTCTTCGTTTTCAGCTGTCCACAGTGCAACTTTACCTCCCGCGAACCAGGAAACCCGGATCGCCTCCCAGCTCGCGTAATCATCCCAGCTCGCCGGGACTGGGAGGCAGAAATAGAGAGAAAGAGGCGCATGCGGACGTTTCTGTACTACGTGGAGGGCGAGATCTGGCCGAAAACGAATCTTCGTAAAGAGCGTTCGAGGGGCACTGGAATGCAAATGACGTCCTTTCCAAACCGAGACCAAGAGCCAAAGGGTCCGGATGTGCACGGGAACAGCTTCGGAGGTTCCGTGAGCGGCCTCGGCGATCCAAACTGACGGGAGCTGAAGACACTTCCCGATATCGTACTCCGTGAGCAGTCGTGACTCTGCCTGACTTCCTTTTGAGTTCGGCGACGGTGATGGTGACGGAGAAGGGAAGGAGTTTACCGACCTCGACTTCCCGCTTCCGGACCACGGGACGTCACGGGATAACGGACGGTTCCATATTACAAACGGGAAGGATCGAACTCTACTGCTTCAGTTATCTTTGCAAACTTGGAAGAGGCAACAGCAGTGCAAGTGCAGCTGAAAGATGAACCCCACGGCAAACTCCGTTCTGGGCCTTTGATTTCTATTTCCATCATCATCATCATCATCACCTCCGCCGCCGCCGAAGACTCGCCCTATTAGCAACTCCGGCGATGCCGTCTTCCATCACGAGACGAACAGGGGCCCTCTACTTTCTATATCCGGCCGAGGGAGAATCATATCAGCCGGGATGTTGTGGAGATGAAGAGCGGTAAAGGGCTCGAGAGCCATTCTGCATCGTCTGGAACCACTGACGCCTTGGGCTGGTCTTGACGTTTATGGATATCCAACCGTCTGGAACGGGAACAGCCTTCTCTGGCAAGAGGAACGAGACGAGGGAGAGGAGTTTCCTGAATCTCCGCGTGACTTACTCGATTCTTTCAGCGTGTGAGTCAAGACCAGAGTACTTGCGCCTGGAATCGCCAACCTAGGACTTCCTTGCTCCCGAGCACGAATCAACAATGGACACTTTGCTGCCAGTTCCGTCAAGACACGACAGGTCGCCTTGAGAGAAGACGATGCAAGGGCTTTGATCAGACATGCCCACTAGGCAACGATGATCAAGTCCAACTGGACATTGAAACAAAAACCATTTGGTTTCTATTGCTACCATCTTCAAGATTTCTGCTGACCAGAATTTTATCGTCATACCGTAACGATAGGAGACACCAAGCTCAAACCCCCCTTTCGAAGAATGGATCAACCCATCACCAGCGGGCAGCTCACCTCTGCTTGACTTGCTAAAGGGATCAAACAGTTTTGGCTATGGCAGTCAAGCTATTCAGATGTTTGATAAACCAAACTCAGACTCGATCCCAGAAACCAACTCGGCGGCGAACGATTATACAATGAAACAAAGGGAAAGAAAGAAATAGTACTTTTGCCCACGATCTGAGAAATACAAGACTGCTGACTTGTGGTGTCCTTGCTGGGTTCTAGCTCGTGTTATTTCCAGTCGGATATTAACTGGAAAGACCAGAGGCTATAATCTGTAACCAGCACCAGACTTTAGTTGGCGTTCCCCTGCATTGAGTAATGCACCAAGAGTCCCTGCATTTTGACTATTCGGAATCCTCTCCTGCCGACTGTATTTACACGGCTTTGAGGAAAAGCCAGCAAGTGCTGAATTGCTCGTGATTGTCGGCTCGCTGTCTTGGTCTAGTTTAGACATGATATGCTTGCAGACAAGAGTCCTAGGTTGCATCCTGCCATTAGCTCCTAGAGACCATGCCTTGCGGGGATTACTAGACATTACCAAGTTGCTGCTGCATATGTTCACAGTTGAAGCTAGTCAAGGGCAAGATGGTATCAAAAGTCTCGATGACTTTACTGTTGATACAAGTTAAGCAACAGTACTTTAATAAGCACGGACCCTATACTTGCTGCCGACCTTTCTTCTCAGCAGTTCTATCACGGCTTCTGTGGTTCATCAATGGGCTTGCTGGTTGTCACTTTGTAATTTGCGAATTCTCATCGAGACATGCAACCGATAAGAACCTTCCAGCAAGGCTGGTCGTTATATACCACCATCCGTTGAACACTCTACTGTTTAACATCTTTGGAAAGCGTTTGTCAACCAAAAGCCTCTATGTCTTTGTTTGATTCTTCTGGCTCGTTCCTTGCTCCTTGCCCGTCGGCCAAATTCCCTACAGGGCTTCAGATCAACCATTTGGTACCCTGTAACTTGCTTTCCTCAGGTCTTCGCATCGGTTGCTGATACTCGACCTCGGAGCTTACCTTTCTCTCGATCCATTGCCCATGTCTACAGCTATTCTGGTTTCCACTTTCGTACGTCTCGCTTGGGCGACACTCGCCGCCTTAAGGGGACTAATGCGGCCGGGCCGGAGACCCGGAGACACAACAGCACGCTCCACACTGTGTGAAGGAGAAACAGGACGCCTGGCCCTTTTCTCTTCAATTAGAAACCGGTCAGAGTCCGTCTCCTTTCGAACGATGTTGGTGGCTAAGTAGCGTTGAGTGATTTCGGTATCTGGACCCATGAGGCATCGCGACATATCATGATGGGGTTTGTTGGCTGAAGAAAAGGGACGGGAAGGCCCGCGCGGGTAAAGAAGGGATGGAACCAACACACGACAGGGGTGGCTTTTAGGGCGTCATGCAAGACAAGATGGGGTAAGGGTGCACTTAACTTCGGCTCTAGAGAGACCGTCTATGGGCTTGGTGTTACGATTCCACCGTCGTTAGGATCGAGACCAAAGGTGGATGAACCTATTTGGCATATCCCTCAAGTTCTCGCATCAATGCAAGCTAAAGTGGTTATCGCTTTGGCTTCGGGTTTGGCCGCCCAGCCTCTCCGTGGCTGGGCTGGATACGATGGGCCCGAAAAGACCCTCAAAATAGAAACGAGTCAAGAGAAAATACTCCCTTACAGACCATAAAGCTCGTAGTGAGCCATTAGCTCTTCAGTAACCTAGAGATAGCCTCTTGGTCTATTTGATTCTGTCGGAAATCCCGATTCATGGCAAGCCCGTGGCGTGTCACTCATGAGTAGTTTGGTCAATTCTCCCGTGAGGGTCTCGACCGAGATAGAGATTCGCGACGTTCCCGATAATAACATATTCCATCTAAAATGGGGAGGTATTGAATAGCCAGTCATGAGGCATAGATGACAAGATCGAATCGATAGTGTGAGAGTGAGAGGGGGCGATGAACTTCAGCTGAAGACTACACAGCTCGCTATATCTAGTCTATCTGACACGATCTCGACTAGTGACGAAGTATTCTTATCTTGTGGGTGAGTGACATTTTCTGTGCGAACGCTACAAGGGATATAATAGTCTGGTGTGTTGAGAGGCCGTCGACATGCTTTGAACGAACACGGTGGGCCATCGCAGCTTAAAGTGAAGTCCCTTTCCCTTGAACGGCCTCCGGGTGAATGGTACTCTGGTACCTGGCTCTTCGCTCGCAGTTACGTTGTACGCCTGCTGAAGACGAAAATTACCCAGAGGTGTTTAAGGATTGAAAATGGTGTCGACTGACTCTCGGGGTTAAGTAAACATAAGAAAGGTGTCTTTCGAGAAAGGAATTGTGAGTATATCACGAAAGGTTGGCCTGTATACATCGGTATCATGCTTGGAGTTGTGTAAAAGTTGGCCATGAGCTATTATGACAAGATTACATATGAAATATGGTAGCTGTCGTTAAAGAACAAGGCAAAGGCCCTATGCTAAAGAGGAGATTTGGACCCTATGGATTAGAAGATCTCTCGATAGCTCGGAGCTCAATTGATCTGTTGCTGGAGTCTTGTTTGAACTACCATGCCCTCAAGGCTGGCGTCAGTCCTCAGCTTGAAACAGTGATTGAGACGGCGGTACTGAAGCACAACTCTCGATACGCAATAATCTTGGGATCTCACTCAATGGGCGATAAACGCACTTGTTGCTTGGGGGCAGGCCGTAGGATGCGAAAGAGAGTGTCGATAAGTGGCATGGACTCTGATTACCAGAGTGTCTGTATGATCTATTGTGTGTTCAGAGAGGAACTTGGGGATAACATTGAGATTCACGCGTCAGTTTCAGTGCCGTCAGCCAAAGGCTAGTTGCTATTGAGGTAGCGTACAGCGGGTAGACTCGAATGATAAGAGAATGGGATATGGATTAGGGAGCCAAACTCGGAAACACGAGCGAAATATGTAATGGCTATATATTATGTTTATGTTTTATGCTCATAAAGTCGTTTCTTCGTTATATTTTCCAGGCGCCTAGTCCAATAGACGCACGTTGATGCAATGCTTCTTCTAATGTAATGTCTTTGCCGATGTGCATGTGTATATGTAACTGGTAGCAAGGTGTTGCAAAGTGGATGGTGTTTCGGTGAGAGCATCGATGCATAGTTTCACTGCAGTTATGGTGATACCATCAAGGGCTTGGGCTTCCTCCACGGCTTGTGTTCTCAACACAGACCTCTTCGCGCACTGCGACATTTCCGTCGCGGGCATCGCGTTCATAGACAAAGCATCTTTCAGCGTAAATGCCCATCTCGTTCCGTCTTCGCCATACATCACCCAATCGCCGCACCATGACTCGCTTCCAACCTCCGACATTGAGTACGATATGTTTCCAAGGCGTATGCGAGCCGAGTCTCTCCTTCTCCTGCACAAGTAGTTTGAAGGTTTGCATCGCAGCCTCTCGATCACGGTCGACTCCTGGAGACACCTCTTCTAGAGGGTGGATTATTGTTTGGACGTGTAAGGTCAGCGTATGCACAGCTGGGAAGACACATATTGCCCTGAGAAAGGTAGTAGGATCGCATAGTCTGGTGTCTAGGTCAAGTTCAAGAGTGTGAACACACTTTAGCTGTTGACCCAGTTGAGCCAAGTCAACAGGTGCCAGGGTTGGGCATTTCTGGTCATCTTCTGAGAACCCAACGTGGTCCCTCAGCCGTAGCACCTGTAGCGACCTTTGATGTGCTGCAATAGATTCAAGCTGGAGCAATCGGATATGGCAAGTCATGTTCAGGATCTCGAGTGCCTCGATATGATCTTTCACCAACAAGTTCAACCCAATGGTGGCATCTTCTCTCTTATCAGACAGATGGGCACTGTAGTCTTCCACATGGAGTGTATGCAACGCCGAGAAGTCTCGGAAAGGCACTGAGCGAAGGAAGTTGAAGATGGGCACAGAAATCAACTCGAGCGACTGTATCTTGGAGAAATCCCAATGTTTCTGGACATCCTCAGCTGTGTGGCTCCAGTCGTATGACCGTAGCATCAAGTCGACGATGGGTGGCATTCGTTCTCCAGGAGAGAACTTGAAGCACGTGCCTTGCCCTCGATCTTCATAGCGTAGTGCTTTTAGCTGTCGAGATTGGACCAAAAGCTGCTTTAACGAGCTGAGCCTCGTTGACAGCACCGGCATCGGATTGGCGAGTTTCAATGACGCCAACAGCTCCGAAGGAATCGATCTCGTAAAAGTTTCCAGTGGATTGCCATTGTAGTCTCGTCGCAGGGGGAGGTCCTCGATGTACAGTCGGGTGCTATTTGAGTTGCAATTATGCAGGCGACGGAGCTCCGAGGGTGACCACAGACCCTCTGCAGGAATGTCGCCATCTATGTATTGCCATCTGTTGTCAAACTATCAGCAAGAGAACGAGGATATCGAGAATGGGTGCCAGTACCGAACCGACTTTAATCGCTTGATGCAAGATAATATTCCAGTGATTCTTGTGGGGTCCAAGTTGCTTCGTATTGTGACATGATTTGTGAGATGTGAGATGTGCCGAGAGACGTTAGGATAGCGTTGTTCAGCATCTGGTGCGACGAGAGATTCGTTCAAGGTCAGGAATCGGTAGGCGATCGGTGTAGCTATGGCATCGAACCTCTTAGAGACTAGACGCACAGACCTGAGCGTCGGTGAGTCTATCTCACGAAGCTAATGTAGCATTTAGTATAAAATACTATCGGTAAAATTGGTTGTATTGTTGTGATATACCTGTTCGAACACAAGAGCCAGAAGTTCCGAGCTCAGGTGATTCAAAGATAGAACTGGCAAAGTCGGGGCCTTGTGCGAAGTGTCCATGCAATAAGAGGATTCCGATGACCTGAATGAAAGGCAGGGCCGAGTTGGTGGTACAGAGTACGATAGCGTGATGGAGGGTGCGGGAACCAATAGTTCGGTAATAGATAGCATGGTAAGATGCCAGGCTCCGAGCAGATGGGGTCAAAGAATATGTTGGCAAGGAGAAATCGTTTCGGATTTGTGAATAACAAGAACTGATGAGCAGGACGCTGCTTTGACTATGTATCAGTCGGCCAGCTAAGATGATGCCCGGCAATGACCGCCGGGCGTAAACTCTACTTTTTTGTTTGATGACACTAGACTAGTTGAGGTGAAAGTAACGAAGGATGGAAGACGGGCAAGCCTCATGCGGGTTGGGAATCAACTTAGACACAGTACCCTCGCTCGACATGGAGTTATGATCCATCAAAGCAGAGCGGTTCCAGCAAGACGGAACCATGCCAGGGTTAATTGCCCAGGATATGAGAGTAAAAGCGGGAGGGGTGGAATGATATCCACCAGGATTATGTATGGTCACGTCCTTTGCCCAAGTCAGGAGCAGCAGAGTCATGTATGAGCGAGATACATTGTCGGTGAGAGAATGTTGAGAACAGTCAACAGATGCCTAACTAGGAAGTGAACGAGAGATGGCGATGGCCATGTCACAGAAGGAAAGAAAAGGCCAGACAAATGCCAGAAGCTCGGACTATCTCGAGACAACTGAGTGACCAAAGAGTCAAACTAAATACGGAGAGTCCAGGAGGGATGTGTGGAGATGGCTGAGCCGCCGAAGCGATTAAGATCGGGGTTCCCTTGTGGGGAGAGGCCGAGAAAGCAAAGAAAGGTAGGCAGATGCAAAGTGTAGACGACGAAGAAACCAGGGTTCTAATCCAGGTTCGGGAGGTGACAGATGAGAGGCAGACATGGAGCCAAAGCCAAAGCCAGCTGTTGTCACCGTTATGGCTTTGTACAGGAAGCTAAGGAGACGGGACGAATAGTGGACAGAGAGCAGAGACATGGTGTGTAAAACGACATTAGGTACAGAACAGGGAGGAGATTCTTGTGATGCTACGCATGAGACGTCGTCTCTAAGAGAAGAATAAGAAGAGATGACCAATGTTGATCGGAATTTGGGAAAATTTGATGCATCATCACGCCCAAAGAACGTCTTGGAACCAGGATAGCCATGCCAACGACCTCGGTCGTTGGGCGGGGACCCAGCTTAAGAAAGAAGTCGAATATGATGCCGTACCTTGTGATGAGTCTAGTCGTGCCGAGGCGGGAGAAACACACGAGAGACAGAGCAAGATTGCGTACGCAACAAGCCATGTGGTTCTATCCAGAAGAGAACAAGCTTCATCGCATTGAATAGGAGACCGCAAACCATCGAATAGAATGGCCTGTGACATTGATGCCGTGTGCGGGCACCTCCCGCTTGCATTGTCATACAGAGAAGTAAAAGTCAAGGTCTGATATATTCTCGCAAGAGTTCCCCGAATCGGGAAAATGGACCCAATTGAAGGGAACGGCGGCCCCTCATGGTTTCAATGTCTGGAACCAATCGCAGTTGTTAAAACGCCCCAGACCACGGTGCGGGACGCAGCGGGGAGAAAAGAAACTTGAGCATTCAATCGCATTCTTCCGAGATCCTAGTTTGACCGGCTCGAGTGTTGATGGGTCGACAAAGATCTCGGCCGATGCACTAGCAGGAAAAGCCACATGAAGGTTTGTTGTCGCTTGAGATATCGGGTTGTGCTTGAGGCTTTGTTGGCCTCGACTCCAACGCTATAGGTTGATTTAAACGTTGAAGCAAGCATTTCCTTTCTTGGATCTAGCGATGGATCCCAATGGCTTGGCTTGTTGGCGGCTCATCGACCCTAGATCCCGGCCGCTACGGTGATATCAGCTTCAGGCATGCCATGAAATGCAATGCAAGTTGTCGCTTTGAGTATGAAATTTGCTTGCTTGGCTCTTCAATGGAAAATGGCAGCTGTCATGTGAGACCTTCCCATGTCAGGCAGGTATTGTTAGATACTAACCTAAGTAGGTATCCAGCAGTCCTTGCTTCCTTCCGGATCCTGTGGGCATGGTTGGTGCCTTCCTTGCAATTAAAGATTTGATGCTGTGTTTTTCTGGAAGGAAGCATGGGGTTTGACAGGTGATTGCTTTTTATGGTGAGCTTTCCCGTTTACTTATAACAGCCCCAGTCTGTTAAGGCCCAAACTTCATTTTAACATTTCTACAACTGACCTGTCGCATCTTATCCCTGGATTCGTTTCTTAATCTCCTGAGGCCTGCTTTGCGATCGTTCTTCATCCACCGGGAGTTGTCAATCTCGAATCCATTTTCGGTGCATCCACTTTCCGAGTATCCTTGCACGACTCATCAACTTCCAGCTGCGACTTCAACATTACATCGCAGCAACGTTATGCTCCTACATCTCGTGTGTCCTCAGAAGGCGGGGCAGACCAGTTCCAAACTAGATGTTGAAGCGGTGGAACAATGATGTCAAGGATTCCGTTAATGCTTCCTCGGTAGCCATGTACAGCGTCATCTGTATCTTCGGGAACAAGTCAACGGAACCTGCTTCCTGCAGTGCAACCCAACGACTTCTCATCCATTCCCCTCCTGTTCATGTCAAGGATAGCCGACATGATCTGATGACAAGTAACGGTCTTGACCTTCTAGACATTCAAGCAGTGATGATAGTGACGGGCAATTCATATTGTCCCATCGTAAATATGCCAACTGCCTATTGCAGATAACTGGTAGCAATTGAGCATGGGCTTTCACGTGGGGTGATTGTGGTCAGGTCGTCGTAAAATGCGACTGGCTCGGTAAACGCTGTTCATGGTTACATCGACTGATTAGTCGCAATGCCCGGAACGGCAATTACAGAATCCTTCAAAATTCCCAGTCAGTGATCCTGGGGGGTTTACGTCTAGGTACCGCGTACTGAGATTCAATGCTTCAAGATGCGCGCTCTCAACGGTTTCACCATTTTACGTCGCATCGCGCCGTTTCAATATGTTTCCACACAGGGCTACGACCAGTGTGGATGAACGACCGTTGTCTGTTGTCATTCATGTCTCGGTTTATGATTGTGTTGCTGTTCATCAACGACAAGCAAGAGATACCTTGGCCACGCTGTCGAGTCCGAGACTCGAGACTACAAACCTGAGATTTGCATCTGCAGTGAACCCTAAAAGGCATGCATGAGTCTAGATCTGTCTGTCCGACGCCAATTCTGGATGTCAGCAGGTTCCAAGGCTCCGACCTGGTGGATCATAAGCTACGCAGCATTTGTGAAAGTAACCACACTTATAAACAACTCCGAACTGGCTGAGGGGAATGTGGTACGATTGGAAACCTCTTGAATTCGTGGATTGAACTTTGGGTATCGCGACATTTTCGATCTCGGAGATGCTTCAGGCTGAGACATGTCCTGTCTCTTTGTTGTCCTAATGCGACAGTTCTGAAATACATATCATATCGGAACCTGATAAGGGAAGGTGATAAATTCTACCTCAACTTCAAACACTGATCGAGACATAGGATCAAGAACAAGTCGTCCCAAGGGCTGAGAACGGGTATTGATGCCCTTGCCTTGACGCAATTAACGATACGATAGGTACAACAAGTAAAGAACGCTATGGGAATCTGCCCTTTCGCCGCGCCAACCTATTTCATGCATGGACGATAATACAAGAATGTCGATCCAGAAACACAATTCCACCTTTCCAAAAGAGTCCATCCCTCACAAATCCGGGGTTACTCGACCCAGGCCGTTGACATCTCAAGTTGAAGCAACGCAACACATTCTAGTAATTCCGGTAAACTGAGGCTCTTGGATTATGGACAGCAGCCACCATGTGCGTGTATCCATTCCTAACATCGCCTCTAGTACCGGTATATAGGCTCCTTGCTCTTGGGTGGTGGTCCACTTGGCGCATCGTAGATGTCATCGTCGGAGACTTCGTCGAGTCGCTGTTGTGCGGGCGGCTGGGCTGATGGCGTCGAAGCTCCAGCGCCGTGCATGTGAACCTTACCAATGGCGCTGTCTTGTCGGCCCAGATAGCTTTCCGTGGGTTTGAAGCCAGGATGGAAGGGCTCGTATGCAAGGCGTTCGTGTTCGGAGTACTGAGTCGCTGTGTTGGATGGTGGTTGGACCGACGAAGAATTACCTGGCTGAGGATCTGCAAAGGGATCCTCGGCGGGCTCTTCATAGGGTCGGTTCGAACTTCCCTCGCCATTCTGGGGTGGAGGACCTGGAGGTGGTGGGTAAGAATGCGTCTCTTTACCCTTGCCGGAACCTGACCCAGATCCGTTGCTGAAGTAGTGATTGTTGCCGTTGGTCTCAGGTTGAGACTCTGGCTGCTGTTGGGGCTGAATCTGAGGGGTCAGACTGGGCGACTGTGAGTCGGATCGTTCGTTCAGACCCAGTTGTTTTCGGGCGCTCAGGACAGCTCGCTTGTGCTGATTGAGCGCAGTTTGCAGCTGCTCATTGGTGTCGATGAGATTCTCCATCGTGTCGTTATCAGGAGTGGGATTCTCAGACGTCATGTAGCCTTGGATACTGCGAGATGCGCTTGAGCATCGATCAGCAAATTCCTTGATAAGCTCGTTGTCGAGAATCTCGCCGGGAGGCGTATTCATGACAACTTGCTCCAGGAGCTTAGCTGATGTTCGGGCTTCTTCGAGTCGGCTGGCCAGCTCAATAGGGTCAGGCAAGCGCTTATTCGTGTGGTGTCTCGCGAAGTAATTCTGCGAGTGTGGATTTGGAGGAGGCGTGTTGAAACCGCCTGGCGACATCATGGGCTGCTGCGGTCCCTGTACCGGCTCGTTAGTATGTAAGGTCCCATAACCCGAATCATGTTACACACCCCAAAGTTCTTATAAGCTTGTTCCTTCTCCTTTTGCCACATTGAAATGAGCAAAGTCAAGTTTTCGTCGTACGCCTTGGTGTGCTGGAAATCATCGAGTGTTTCCATGAGAATCTGCCGCACGCTGGGGTCTCGTACAGCCTTGAGAAGTCCACGCGCAGTATCGACAAACTTTTGGTCTAGGTTCCGCGTGAAAGTCGCGCCAGGGTTGTCGGTCAAGATGCGCAAGAGCATGATTGCGTTGTACTGCCATGATGGCTTTGAAAAGTATTCTTTGGACAGGTACTTGCGGATCAGGCGCGCGCATTCGGCGGCAGCGGCTGGGGAGGATTCGGCGGCATCGACGATAGGAGGGAGAAAGAGAACTTCATCTTGCTGTTTCGCAGGAGATTAGCTGAGCCGTGACGTCTGAGGGGGCGACTGTAAAACATACCTTGGACTTTCCTCCAGACTCGCAAAATGCTTTCTAGGCTCTGGTCAGCGATGGCCAGACGGACGACACGGACGGTTTCGCAGGATGCGCGATAATATAGGGACATACCACGCTGTTGTGAGCTGTAGCCTCGGGTGTTCCGGCTGGTGTCGTGCCTGAAGGTGAAGCTCCGGAGGGTCCGTCAGATGCTCCTATGAATTGTCAGCTCTGGACGTGTGCTGTGTTTATTTTGGGCTGTCTGAAACCAAAGAGGTCGATCGCAAGGCAGCGCGCATGAGAATACGTACGATTGGAGACATTGCTGGCTTTTCTTCTGATGCTACCGAGCACCTTGCTCATACCAAGACCCTTCATGGACTTCATGGCTGTGTTGGAAGCTCGCGCCACAGCGGGCGACTCTAGGGGTGGAGGAATCGGGGGGCTCTTGGAACAGGAGGCGAGATGATGCTGGAGTTTATAGCGGTGTTTGGTAGATAAGGAATAACAAAGTTGTTGAGGTCAAGTTGTGACTCGAAGAGTTGAAGATGTAGGGAAATTAAGGCTCAAAAGGGAAGGCGCCGGGATGCAATGCAATTACTATCACGGTTTCAGAAGCGAACGGTGATGTTGGTTGGTCTTGGTACGTTTCTGCCTCTCGGAGCTGACGATGTTGGAGCAAGCGTCGAATGATTGGCGCCGTTGTCTGGGAGTAGCAAGGGTACTGATCCTTTTGGACTGGTTTGAAGAGGTTGAGGGCAAAGTTGCTTTTAACTCGAGTGATGTGGTATAGTAGATGATGACAAAGCAACAAGTAAACACTGATTGTCCGGTGACGAGGTAGTTGTTTACCCGTAACTCTCCTGTAACTGTAGCTGTACTCGTTCGTTTCTTCTTGTTGGGTCTCGTCGATATTCAAAGTTCGGAGTTGTTAAGGGTCCGTGATGCGCCTCCCGCTAATAGAGCCCCGTGCGTCACCCACTCTCTGGGCTGGGATTTGCAGGGTCCTACAAGGTCGAAATAGAGCAATCTTGCGATAGGCAAAAAGAGTTGAAACACGAGGAAAGAGAAGACATCAATTTACGCATCAAATAAACATAAGGCTCTAGACGATGGCCTAATTATCAACAAATATAACTACTCTAACCCAACTGTAAAGCGGCCGCCGTTGCACAGCCTCATCACCCTACGCAATCAACCCCTCTCTATCGCCGCCGTAACACATGACATTAGCATTCCCTCCCCTCAGCATTAGTATTGGCATCGTGTCTTGGCTTCACTCTAGACTTTGTCATGAAATGTGCCGGGCCTCTTTCTCACTATCGTTCACCAGAGAGACGGACAAACAAGAACGCGTGGCATTTCAATATGCGGAGTGTTTATCTAAAAGGTGAAGATCCGCGCTATCTCCACAGTGGGAGCCGTTCTTCTGGATCTCTAACACGCGGCCCGAAGTTTGAAAGCTGGATAGGCTGTTATAGTGCACCCTTTAACATACAGTAGACGCCGTTAAATAGTGAGTGGCAGAATGTGTCAAGTTGTAAGCTTGAACTGCGTAAGCCTCATTTACTAAGATCATGCTTGTCTCAAGAATCTGACAACCAGACATCACACAAGTCTTGAAGTTGGCAGGGGTCTCGCTGTGTTCGTTAAATTACTGCGGACTTCAGGTTGTATAGGCCTAAGTCCGACAGACACTCAAACCTCTCGGCAGTTTTCTTTGCCCCAGTGTAGCCCACAAGCGAGCATCTGATAAGCGACACCGTTTCCTGTCGCCCAGGCCTCCAACACATGCTCCCACGACACCCTCTTGTAGTCAAAGTCGTGTCTATTCTTCATTATATAACAGCAAAGCTCTTGACCGCCATGAAAAGTCTCCATAACAGACGACCGCTGGTCATGACCTCTTGGCGCTAGTTACTGACTGACCACCCTCCGCCTCCTAGTCTTCGTCATCACCCTCGTCGTCCGACTCATCTTCCGAATCCGGTGATATGTCCTCCACAATCAGATTTCCTGACCGTCCAATCTTCTCCCCCATCGTCACTGTTGTGCTAGGTTCGTACACCGTTCTGGGGAGAATTGAGGCGATTCGGAACTTGTACTCGTGCTCGTACTCCCCCGGCTTATCACCACCCGCTGCACCCTCCTCTTTGAGAACACTGTAGCACTCCACAAAGGCATACAGGTCCTCCAGGGAGGCATCTTGGGGGAAACGCCGCACAATTCGGCCGATACCCGATTCCTCGGGCATCTTGAGTGCGACTCGTACCACGCTCTTATCGCTGGTTGGTGGCTCGGGCACAATAGTTGTTGCTCTCCATGCAATCCATTGCTCGCGCTTCTCCTCGAGTCTCTTTGCTGCCTCTGCTTCTTCCTGCGCGCGCTTCTCTGCTGCTGCAGCGGCGGCCGCTGCTTCTCTCTTCTGGCGTGCGCGTTCTCGGTCAATAGCTAGTGACCGTTCGTAGGCCGAGTCTTGCTCAGTTCGTAGATTTCTTGTTACTTCCTGGGCTGTTCGCTCTGCGCGTACTCCATCCAGATCTGCACCGTACTTTTCGATTGCTGCTCGAAGCTCTGATAGGTAGGTGGAGGGGGGCATGGGTCCAACGAGTCGCTTAACGATGCCCATTCGTGTACTACCCTCCTTTGGTGTAAGGCAAACCAATGCCGAGAAGGGAAACTTGGTGCAGATATATTCCTGAGCCACCTGGTATGCCTCGGAATCCAAGACGTTTCCGCCCCACAGAATTATGTTGTTGGAAGGATCTTTGATGAAGTCTACAACTTCTGGTGCCAGTAAAGTCTCCTTTACGAAAGACTCGGTATCGTCGTGCTCAGGCGACATTAATACCACAAGCATAAACTTGAGGTCCTTCTTGGCTTGATCATGCGCCTGAGCGACCCCGCCCTCGAAGAAGGGTAACTCGTTCTCTCCATACTCCTCTTCGAACTCTCGCTTGAATCTCGAGGCAGTATCTCGAGGCATGAGAGGTCGTCGACCATTGGTGCCTCTGAAGCCTGTCGAGATTCTGCTCGTAACAGCCCGCGGTCGAATCGAGGCGGGCAAGAAGGACAGCGCATAGATTAAAGTCCGAAATAGAGTCGAGGCAGCTCTCCAGCCTAAGCTAAAGGGTGTGAGGAACAGGCCCAGCAACCATGGTGTTCGGTTTGTGACAGGGTTCTGAGGCACGATTCTCGGAGCTAGATCAGTGCGCTGTCGTGGTGAAGCTCGAGGGGCACGAATTGCCTCATCAAAAAGGCTCTCTTGTAGGTTCTCGTGCCGCGCTGTCGCTCGGGGTATCTCTTGTTGTGCTGCAGCTACTGGGTCTGCAACTTCGCCGTCGAAGAACTTGGCGATTGCAATCTATGATGTATCGTTAGAAGGATGAAAAGGAGCAAAGAAGCGAGTTTGATACCTGAACATTCCATTCGGAGCGTCGGAGAAGCGGAATGGCTTCGCTAATCTCTTGGTTGGTCACTTGTGTATATTGATCAAGAGCCTCCTGCTGAGTAGTGGACAGTTGTCCCAAGTCCATGTCGCCTTCAGCCATCTTGTCAATCTATATCATCCACACTTCTCTTGTTACAGGGTTCGAATAATGTCTCTCAGGTGAACAGCAAGAAGAGGGGAAAGGAACCGAGGTCAAATGTGCGGGAACGAAGAGTGAATGCGGTCTACGTCTCGCTTGTGGTGTAACCCCACGGTTTTATAAGATCCAATACATTGGGCATTCGTAAATAAGTGGTTGGAAGATTCCGGCTTCGCTGCATATAAAGGAAAAGAAGGAGTGTGAAGAAAGATTAAAAATTTCAAACTGTCCGAGATAAAATAAAATAAAAAGAGGTTTAAAATGGACTCGGTTGAAGTATCTCTTGTATGTGATATCGAAAGACGAGAGCTAGAGATGAGGTTGACGAATGATGGCATCAAGCGCGCCAAAGCTAAAGTGGGCGGGCTTGCTTATCAAAAGTCAGATTAAACCCGTTTTGGGGTGGGCTATTCTTCGGGACAATGATGTTATTGGTGTCTTCCATGGGAACAACGAACTGGCTTGAGGTTTGGCGTCATGCCGTGGAGACACATGTCTAAGTATATTTCCATACAAAAATAATAGAAAAGATACTAGGATTAAGCGCATTGCTTTGCTGGGCTCGCGACACTGAAGGCTTGTTCACCCAACCCAACTGAAGTGTCCAGTCCCTCCACCAAAACTGCCCCCCCCACCGCCCACATCCACATCCGCACCTAATCCAACCACTCGTTCAACTCCTCATACCTACCTTACCTCAACCTCACCTCTCCTCCTCCCGACCTCGCAAGACTTTGCTTGCTCCCGCTACGAGAGGCGACGGCCCGCGCCTTGTTCCCCCTCGAACACGGTTGTTGGCTTCCCGCGCTTTAACCACTGTTCAAGCTGGTCTGCAACGGCCAGCCTCTGGACCCCGCCGTTCGTCTCGTTACTCCATGGGCGGCCGCTCGCCTCGATCAATTGAACAATGGGAAATGCTTGCCAGAGTCAAGTAGGTGCTGTTTTTGTCAGTATTCGGCCTAGGTGCTGTGGGCATTGTTATCTGCACCAGATCGTTTCTCAGTCGGCAGCTTGCTAACATCCTCCTCTTTCAGACGTCGTAAACACAGCCAAGCGGGCTGCACTACCTTCAACACTATATAACTGACCATGGCGACTTCGCGATATCAAACGGCCGATCTGCGACGCCAAGTTGGGTCCCCGAGACCCAAAGGACGCGGTTCGTTTGCCCTTCCATCCATCCCACGATATCGACACACCCCACCAACAAATCAACTCCAACATGAACGCTGACCTGCGCTCTCCAGAGAATAAAGATACACTATGCCGGAACGTACTTATTTATGGCCATTGTCGATATGAGGACCAAGGTTGTGCCTTTAGTCACGACCAGAACAAAAACAACTCCAATTCAGACTTGTAGGTTACTCAAACTTTTGTTTTGTTTGTTTGTTGTTTTCGGGATGGATAGACCCGACCCATGTTGCGACAGTTCGCAGCACCCAAATTCGATCCGACTTCGCTTGGCTTATAAAGTTACACACTTCAGCCATGAAAGCCTCGCGCTGTCGGTCCAATGGTGGGTTTGTTAATGAGGTTTGTAAGTGATCATTGTATACAGTGGTTACATACCTTACTTTTCCTCTGTAGACGGGAGGCTTCAATGCTGCTGCAGGAAGGACCCTATGTCGCATGAACTCTCCGCTCATCGGCCGATACTCCCTCGTCACCGATGACTTGCCAACTTTACTTCAACTCTTCCAAAACACAACACTCCCATGTATCAGCAGCCCTGGTACTGTATCACTACTTCAGGCATATAATATCCCACACTCTTTCTTGCTCAAGTTGACTCTTGCGAGCTGCTACTCCACATCCAGCAACTCACACTGCGATTCCGGACCTCCAACATGGCTAATGATGATGAACCCAGATCCAAGAAAGCACTCAATGTTGAATCGCCATCTTTCACGCCCGCTAGCGTTGGGAGTAAAAAGGCCACCTTCTCTTCACAAGCTGCCAGCGCTCCAGCTTTTACACCACGTGGCTTGGGCTGTATGTTCCCCATAAGTACCCTCATTCTTGAGTCAGTCAACTGACAAAATGTTTGTGAAGCCGCTACCCCGGTTGGGCCCCAGGACGGCGACAGCAGCGTCTTCAATCCTGCAACTGTTCGCGAATTTACCCCTAACTTTGACGTGAACAGCACGGTATGAACTGTCACTGCCGATATTGAGACTCTCCGCTAATTAAATAGACTACTTCCGCAAATGGCTCCGGTCAAGATGGCGGGATCTCTTATGACCCCTTCACTGTGCCTACTATGAATCAAGGCATTACTACTCCTCAGTACAACCCCTATGCTGAAGATCCAGGAGCTCTCGGTGGCCATGGGCCAGGGTACTTCCCAGCACAAAATGCATTTGCTGCTCCCGTTCAGCCTCTGCAACATCACTTATACTTCCCCGCTGGGCAACGTCGAGATGATTTGATGCCATATCATCGTGTTCCTCACGACTTTTTCATCGCTGAGAAAGAACGAGTTGAGATTGTCAATAAACTTGAAGCGACTGGCCAAGTTCTCCCCAACTCTCAGTTACCGCAACTCGACAATTACCACAACTTGGTACCCTTGGATACAACTCATCGGAAAAATGCTAACATCTTCGGCTATCCGAGCTGGGTATATAAAGCTACACAAACCAAGTCGGGTCACACTTATTGTCTCAGGCGATTAGAAGGCTACAGACTCACCAACGAGAATGCTATCAGGCTTGTCAAAGAGTGGCGGCGCATCAACAATGGCAGCGTGGTTTCTATCATTGATGCGTTTACCACCCGCGCTTTCGGGGACAGCTCACTCATCTTTGTACAAAACTATTTCCCCCTTTCCAAAACACTAGTTGAGGCTCACTTGACCCCAAGCAGTACCCATGGTACACGTTTCCAAGCTAAAACACCCATTGCTGAGAACGTCCTGTGGGGTTACGTCTCACAGATCGCCAATGCGCTCCAGGCCATCCATTCGGTCAATTTGGCAGCACGATGCATCGACCCTAGCAAGATTATTCTTACAGACAAAGGCCGCATCCGTCTCAGCGCATGCTCTATCTTGGACGTCGTTCAATATGATGCTCATCGATCCATTCAAGAGCTTCAGCAAGAAGACTTCATTCAATTCGGCCGGCTATTGCTCTGTCTGACGACGAACACTCTGCCAGTTCATCTCACTAATTTTAACATATCTTTGGAACAATTGTCGAGGGTATATTCAGTCGAACTGCGGGATACTGTGCTGTGGCTCCTCACCCCTCAGCAACCTCCCGCTCAGAAGGGCATCGATGAGTTTGTACGCGGAATCGCCGGTCGTATCACATCCACGTTTGACCAAATTCTTCAAGCCAATGACAAGGCCCGCGCCGACGTCATGCGGGAGGTGGAGAACGGTAGGGCAGCCAGACTGATGATGAAACTCGCAACCATCAACGAGCGATATGACTTCAACGGAGATCAGAATTGGTCCGAAAATGGTGAGCGGTATATGCTCAAACTCTTCAGAGATTATGTTTTTCATCAAGTGGATGCCAACGGTAATCCAGTTCTGGATATGGGACACATGCTTCGTTGCATGAGCAAACTAGATATTGGGACGGAGGAGAGGGTTTGTCTCACCAGTCGAGACGAACAGACCAGCTTCCTCGTCAGCTACAAGGAGCTTAAAAAGATGCTGGCGAATTCCTTTGGAGAACTTGTCAAGGCGAGCAAATCAGGTCGAAGCTTCTAGTCCCAGCAGGAACAACAACCTGGCTCGTGGCAACTTTCAGAGAATCGCGGTACAAAGCCTCAATACTCACAAGGACATTAGAAAAGGCCAGACCGAGGGTGGGGGGCTAGATTTGATGGTAAATTGATGGGTATTGGTCCTAGCCAGTCTCGTGCAATTTCTATTCCTACGAGGCCAAAGTCCTACAGGGCAACAGAATATTTTCCATGGAAACAAACACACCAGGAAGAAACAGGGTCTCAAAGCGAATCAGACCTGTCGCTAGAGGTTCCCGGCGAGTTATGCCAAAGCTCCGAGAGGAGGCTAATGTGCTTCGCACGGGCAGGGCTAAGCAAGCCTCCGTCATTGCCTGAGGATGGATCAAACGACGACTTACAAGGAAGATTGAGTCCTCAGAACGACAAGGACGCCCCGGCTGTCAAGAAGAAACGTAGAAAGAAGAACAGGAGGGCCAGAAAAACAAAGAGTACCATTTTTTGAGAACAGAGTCTCATACAATCACGACACATTGGGTACCTATAAGGGCATCGCCTTGGATCAGTCAAGCACTCAGGACTGGCACAATCGCCAGAAGGTTTCTGGCCTCTTGTCATATGATGCGATGGAGGTTGGGACATTGGAGGCAATCTACAGATTCATGATGGTCTGCCATGGCTGATGATGTTTAGACTGTGTGTGTATATGGCAGAGGTTAGTGGTGGTTCTGAAGCAGAGAGAGACGAGATAGCGAGACAGAAGTAGCGTATTTGTCTTTTCAACCTGATATATTGCCTTCATTCGTTACAATATTCTATGAAGTGGCGGCTAACGTGATGATTTCACGGTTGGTGCCAGGGGTTTTCGTAAGATGCTGCTTTTGATGCCTATGCATAAGGTAAATCAAAATACCCTGGTAGTAGCTGGCGGTCTAATTGTGTCGCTCTGTTTCTTGAGTTTAAACCAGACTTGACACGGCCGTATATATTGTACCAGCTCCAGGTTGGATGGTTTGTTGTTTGCCTTTGTTGTAATATTCGTTTCCAGCTTGATAACAGTTGAGTCCTCAATCATCCTCGGCCTGCACAAAAGGGTTGGCAATCTCTTCGCTGCCGTCGACTGGGCTGACAAGAACAAGGAGAGTACCTCGAACAACTACGAGGCCAAGGGATCGAGTGGAGTCGTTGCCTTCGTCGTCTGCGGTCATTGTGTTAGCTACGAGTACCTATCCAGGGACGGGTAGAATATTAATCAGGAGATGGTTTGTAAGAGTCGCGCGTCATACCTCGAACAACCTCGTGTACATCATCTAGTACCAGGTTCATAAGAGCATCATAGCCCTTCAATGTGCCCTTGACTGAATCAGAAGTTAGTGACTGAGATCTCCTGGCGCGCAACCCGAATAAATATACCCTCGCGACCGCCGTTAAACTTGACGGTGATCTGCTTGTCCATATACTTGCCCAAGTCAAGAATGTTCTCCTTCTTGGGTCTCTCGCGTTCCTGCTGGGCGCCTCCCGCGCCGCCGCCTCCACGACCGCCTCCGCGGCCACCTCGGGGATGCGATCCTTGGCCACCGCGGCCACCTCGGTGTGAGGGTCTATCGGACATGGCGTATCTTTTGGGGGGGTTAGATTGAGGAGATGGGGTGTGATATTGGTGATGAGCCTGTGGTTTGGGCTGAGGTTGGAACTTGTGATGGCTCTGGTGGGGTGAGTGGTGCTAATACAATTGTGGAGGTTTAGGGGTGTGGATTTTGGCTGTTTGTGGGCAGTCATGTGTGAAATTGGTTGAGAGTGGATTGTGAGAAGAGAGCTTGACTTGAGCTTGATACATACGATTCGACCAATGAGTGGCAGGAATTAGATACAGCAACACTCACTTCTTCATGTGAATACGATAATCATAACTCACACCGCGTAATCATCTGGTCTAGTCTGCCGACTGCAGGAAAGATATTGATCATCAGAAACAAGTCTAGCAAGATGCAGGAGAGCTTTGTCGATTAGTGATGGTCACTTACCGACTTTCAGTGCCGCAATACCGAGCGTGATACTATTGGACCTGTAATATAGATGCAAGTGGAAGTCCAAGTGCAAGACGAAATATATCGCTCGCGTGCCTCGGAGACCAGCGTCGCAAATTGCAGTAGCAGATCGACGAGCGGGATGATGCAGCGCAGCCAGCGCCAGTGATATTGCCTCACTCATCTGACTTGAAACTAGATCCATGCAGCTCGAGTGAGCTTGTCTCTTTTCCTGTTTACCGCCTGTAGTAAATCATCCCTCCCTCCATCCGTGCAAGCTACTCTACCTTGGGGATTTGCAGCAGCACAGCCTCAGACAAAGATCCCGCGGTAGGACATGCATTAAGGCGCCTATGTACAGATTGACAGGAGTGATATGCGACTCTCATTACAGGTATATGAGCTGTTTTTTTGCGTGTACTCGACTCCTCAGAGGAGGCCTCTCAACACCCATCATGAACTGTCCGAAAAAGGAAATCAAGCTACAGTAGCACTGGGTCTTGAGCCCGCTGGCCCGCCGTTACCAAGCTGTATAGGTAGTTAATGGATGTCTGGGCGGCTAGCAGTGGTTGCGGTACCCAGTTATAGGGCATCACCAGTGGAGGGCATTTGTGTTTGTGTCCCGTCTGTCAGTTTCGAATTGGTTGCTGCTACTGCCGCTCTTTGTCCTTAAATCCTCCTGGCCTACCTCGTTCCTTCTTTTCTCTAAACTTTCCAAAAGAAAATCTTTCATCCTCAAAGGAACCATCAACTATCGTCGTCCTTTTCAGGCACTATAAGTCGGAGATTCTGGTGTTGACGTGCCGTCCATTCATACCTACCTATCCATTCAAATTAACCAACTCGGCCGTTGTCACTTCCCATCGGCCTCGCACCTCGTTCCGCTGCACTCTTCCCCACATGGTCCCGATTCCCCGGCACTTTCTTCTTGCTCCAAGGCTCCCGTCTCTTTTCCGTATTTCCTTGTGCTTCTCCCCCAGCCTGTCCAATATTTGAACCGTTTTCAATCTCCTTTTCTCACTCTTGAAGGCTCCCCTTCACCCACTAGGGCTCCAACGTTACCCGTCATAGCTCACTGCGTTATTTTGCGCGAGGGATTTTCTGTGCTGGAATAAAATTGAGACTGCTCCACGGAGAATCTACAATTGTTCTCCTCTTGGCGCCCATTTACCTGCATATCCAAGGTATCTATCTATCTGGGGTTACGGGCTCTCTAATACTACTACAAAATCGACATATCCTCTCGATTCACCGTCAACTTATTCCGGCTTCATTCCGTCGCCATGAATATCCAATAACCGCTGTCGTTGCCCCATTCTCTCTCTCTCTCTCTCTCTCTCTCTCTCTCTCTCTCTCTCTCTCTCTCTCTCTCTCGTCTCTTCTCTCCTCTTCAGTCCTATCCGTCAATCGATCAATTGGAATCCCCGTCGCAATCCCTTCGCGACGTTGCCACTCACCTGACTCTAATTCGTCCTCTGGTCAAATCTCCCAGAGAAGCTTTGATATCTATCTCCCTATCCTGTCCACTTTTCAGCGCAATCCAGGCAGATCTGTCCGCTTCACAGGGCATTTCAGGGTTCAATTTCGGCTAGGACGTTTGTTGGTCAAGCGTAAGCGCCTCAATCTGTCACACGGCATCCAGGCTCGTCTATCAATCTCGACCTTTTGGTCAACATACCACATTTACACCCATCAATCACCCATCATGGGCCATACTTCCGACTCGGAACCTGCAAAACGAAAGCGTGATGTCGATGATGCCGGTGGTCAAGGTCGCGCTCAGCATGCACCTACATCTCTTCAGCAAGGTATGTCTAGTATGACAATAGCCGCCAAAGGCTGCACCATATTGTGTCGCCTCAAATCCTGAGACGTTTCGTTTGTAGCACCACATACGAGACTGTCTTGTTTGCCTCGACCTCGTCGTCGTTGCACACTTGCATGTGTCTTCGTGTCTCCTACATTCTTCAATGCATGTCGTTGCCTGATGGCACGCGCAAACGAGACGGCACTTGCAAAGCCGATGCTCTTGGTTTGACTCCTCGCCGGAAGTAGCGTTCAGCTCGACTCCTCCAGGGACGTACATGCTTGTTGCTTTTGTATCCGGCTTTTCTGTCTTGGTGCGATGGCACAGCTTGTTCGCTTGGAGGATATGCTAACCCGACCTCAAAGGCGTTCCCGGTTATATCCACTATCTCCCGAGATCAAATGCATCGCATTTGAGCCTCGTACAGGGTGACGCAGACACATTTGCCGACATCATCGGTCTGATTGGCGAATATGAGAGTAAGGATGCCAAGAGAATCGTTGAAACCATTAATGGGATACCATTTACTGACGTACATCAGACGTGCTGGACAGGCATGAGAGTCTTGCAGCAAGTCTTGGGGCTAAACTTACCGGTCCAAGACTGTTGAGAGGCATTGAGAAGTTTTTCGATGGGCCAATCAAGACGACACCACTTCAACCCTTCTCCAACCCTATAAGTTGGCTGGATGTTGTCAGTTTTGCTAGATCAAACCCAAAGGATTTCACCCTCGTTCAAAAGGCGGATGGCACCCGATGCTGCCAATTTGTTCTCAAAGGCTCACAGGTGGAGATTATGGAGGACGATTGGCGGTTGGTATGGTCTGGCGCTTTGGATCGGTTCCCTCTGGATCACCCCCTCGAAGAGGATGAGACTGCAGAACTGGCGACATTGGATATTCTCGAACAAAGAACATCAATTCTGTACAAGAAGGCTGACGAAGTGGCGGCAAGAGCTCGTATACTTAACCATCGGCTGGGGCAGAGGAAGCAGGATATTCGTCGACGCAGGAGCACACAGGACACACCGCCGTCACGATATCAGCCCACTAACAGCACCGGCAGTAGCGGTTCACAGCGAACGACCAACTTCAGCGCCGGCTATGATTTACATGCAGATTTGCTGCAGCAGTTTCTCGCAGCTTCAGCTTCACCACCACCATCTCGGTCAACTTCAGTTACGGGAATTCCTATAACCACTTTGAGTCAGCCATCTCCTTCACACAGCGTAACACACTCTCAAGCACACGGTCCGAGATACAGTGGCCATGCAGCAGAGACAACAGTGCAGCCTGTGATGGACAGCCGCGAGGCAGCTTTCCGGTCTCTTATTACACAAAGAACTGACCAGCTGGGTAAGGGGGATGTTATCAACCCACCGTGCGATCGCTGTCGGCGACTAAGGGTTGAATGCGTCAAACATTTGACAGCATGCTCAGGATGTACCAAAAAGCATGCAAAATGCAGTTGGAAAACAGTCACAGATGATGAGTTCCGACAACTCAAGCGAGACATGGGTCTCAGGGATGAAATGGATGTTGATGGGCAGTCAGATAGTGGACCAGTTCCTGACACGTTAGACCCCAAAGACGGGCATTCAAGTCGACTTGGAGAGAGGCAAGAAGCAGGCAGAACGTCCGGGGATAGAACACCTGGAACATACGGTACCGATGAAGGTTCGAGGCCTCCTAGTCGGGACAACGGGCATCTTCCTAGTACAATGGAGCCGTCGACTGCATCGATGCACCGATTCGATCTGAGTGCAGAACGACATCGGCTCCCTTTTGGAATGGGGCAGTCAGCTAGGTCAGATCACAGCAACCATTCGGTTGAAACACTAGCACCTGGATCAAACGCCACGGGATTGGCGAGTTCGCTGGCAACACCTTCGAACAGTACGTATAGGGGTAGTGATGGTTCGTTGAATCCTTCAGCCAGCTGATACTGCATCAGTCAGAATAGCCCCACTGGCGTTTTACGCTTGAAAGTCCCGACTAGTGAGAGTCAACACATGGAGATGGCTTGACAAGGAAGAAGAGTGTGCGAGAAGAAATCAACGTTTTATGAATTTGATGAATACAAAGACATTTAAAATCTGCTTCAGGCATCTCATCACATTTAAAGAACTGCCGTTATTTGTGTTTCGTTATTTTTGTCTTGGCTTTAATCGGCTTTACACATGGCAGCCTCTGACCCACATATAGCTAAGTCTCGAAAAGAATAGGTACCTTGAAGACCCGCCAGCGCCACTTCCATTGCGGATCCCGTCGAGACGCATCTCATCCAGTGGCAGCTGTAGAAAAAAAGTTTTGGCAGAGGGCGATTAGATAAGGCACCAATGACCTCTTCTACCGCTAATGAGGTGCCACTGCTGCTAATGCTTCGCTGATTCATGAAAAAGATTCTCCATCTTTCCCAATCACCAGAGGCGATTCCTCTTCTTCAACAAATACTTGGCGACCGAGCCCTTGTCTTATCGCTCGCTGATGATCGTACTACGCCTGCTTTCTTAATAATTATACAGCATCGACAGGCTTCACTGCAGGTCGCTCTTATCGACCGACGGTCCCGCGCAAAATCGAAATTTAACGGCGAATCGATTGAAGGAACGAGTAAAAGCAACAAAACAACCAACATTGACGGAATTCAGGGCTCTCCTCTTACTTCACAACCGAAAACTGCACCTCACCATGTCACACCATCAGCCTGCGTCGCACGCCATGTCCAGCCGCGACGAGAAACCATTCCATCATTCCCATTCACCAATCGATCACTCGGCACTCATCCAGTCACGGGAGACTGGCGATGTAATTCCTGATGACACCCCTATCCAGGGAAATGTTAAGGCATTGCCCTTTGCTAAATCATGGGTTCACATGTTTGCTGGCGGGTATGTAATCCTCCATATGGTCCCCAACTAGCTTGCGATAACTTGTCGTAAGACTAATTTGCGGGGAACGACGAGACTGACTTGATTGTGTTCATAGTGTTGGAGGTATGACTGCCGCTGCAGTTACAGCCCCCCTCGATGTGCTAAAGACCCGATTGCAATCCGATTTCTACCAAGCCCAGATCCGAGCTCAACGCGAAGCTCAAGCTCAGGTCATTGGCCGACTAAACCCTGCCCGGGCCGCTCTATATCACCTGAACGATACACTCCAGATTCTCGGCTCAGTATACCGGAATGAGGGTTGGCGAGCACTCTTCAAGGGTCTTGGCCCTACCTCAGTTGGAGTTGTACCTGCTCGATCCATCAACTTCTATGTCTACGGCAATGGAAAACGCCTAATATCTGAGCATTTCAACAATGGTGTAGAAGCGCCTTGGGTTCACCTATCGGCTGGTGTAGCAGCCGGCGTCATTACTTCAACGGCTACAAACCCTATCTGGATGATCAAGACTCGGCTACAGCTGGACAAGAATGTTGCAGCTGGCGGTGCGCAAATGCGCAAATATCGCAACAGCTACGACTGTATACGTCAAATCATCCGGGACGAAGGTATTCGAAGTCTCTACCGTGGCATGAGTGCTAGTTACCTCGGCGTGGTAGAGTCAACGATGCAATGGATGCTCTATGAGCAAATGAAGGCGTCTTTAGCTCGCAGGCACAACACGATCGTGCGCAGTGGTCGTGAACTGAATTGGTGGGATAAGACTGTCGACTGGACTGGAAAGGGTTTCGCTGCTGGAAGCGCTAAGTTGGTCGCCGCTGTGATCGCCTATCCCCACGAGGTACGTCATCGGTTTGAGACGTTGGAATCTTTACGGGATACTGACGAGGATGAAATAGGTTGCGCGAACACGACTTCGACAAGCGCCTATGGAGAATGGGCTGCCTAAGTATACCGGCCTTGTTCAATGCTTCAAGCTTGTCTGGCTTGAAGAGGGTGTCATGGGTCTATACGGGGGTCTGACACCTCACTTGATGCGAACAGTACCTAGCGCCGCCATCATGTTTGCCATGTATGAAGGCATCCTTCGACTGTTCCACACACCTGCGTAAACCGTTCTATGAACGAGAAACGCACTGATTTTGCACAAAGCGATCAAAAACTAGGGCGCTACCTAGAACTGATCCGCTCATCGATATCCTGTAACACTATCCGACACGAGTCGCTATGAGGCTTTGAAAGCTTTACAAACACTACTCGCTCTTGTATCAATATACAACACCCAAGGTCTTCAAACGAAGCTGGGACATGAAGAATCACGAGAAACTAACAAAAGGGGAGATGGCGTGGCTAAGGCATATTGATTTTTCGGCGTTTGGCGAGTGGGTGGAGCAGTAGAGAGGAAAATGCAAATACCTACACTCATGCTTAGGCTCATGCTCATGCTCACACAGAGGCCATGTACGAAATTATGTATAATAGGAGAGGCGCCTCTATTTTTTGGATATCATCACACATCGGCGATATGGTCATAAACATATCCCCATTCTGGAGAAGGGAAGTATCTCTCCGTGGGATGATGATTAGAAGTCAATATGAATGAACATGAAACCATTTTGCTGACTTTGATATTGTGTTCTAAGCAATGCGCTTTAGCTTCATGGTCTGGGTCTCATGAGTCGGATCACTCCTGTAATTCAGAGCAGATGATATGGATACAAGACAACCCATCAGCACATTAACGCCCCAAGCTAAAGAAGGGAGTGCCAGAGCTTTGAATGTAGGATGGAATGCAAGTTGAAAGAATAGCTTTGGACTGAAAACATAATGACTGGACCAGAGTTTGCTTTTCCCACATGAAACAAAAAGAGGATAGTATGTATGTGAAGAGGAACGCCCATTCCACCCTCTCCTATCGTTTCGTTTCTTTTCGTTTCCCCGACTTTTCTCATGTAGTCAAGGGGAGGGCATGTTGTCGAGAAGGGCTTCTCGCTGGCTGAGAGCCGGATTCCGCTTACGGAGCTTTCGAGGTTGGCGCGGAGCTGAAGTTGGAGATGGAGAGCGAGAGCGAGAAGAAGACATGGCTTTAAAGGGCCAGATCAGACGGAGGCGTCACCAGGCGTTGCGATCCCAGTTAGGGTCTGCGATTCTGTGTCAACCTAGACATCATGATGGCAAAGATAGACATGGCGGCAAACTCACCCTGGACAAAGGCAGCCAGGACCTTGCTCCCTGTCTGCAACAGGGGGTGACCGACGACGATCTTGAGGAACTTCTCGAGGCCTGCGCGACGACCTTCGATAACATCGTCGCTGAAGCGGTTGGTGAAGACCTTTCCGGGCAGAGGAGGAATAGTGACACGGGCGCTCTCGCGCTCGAGAATGTCGCGGAAGTACTCGAAGTCGGAGTATCGACGACGGACGCTGCTCTGACGGAGCTTGAAGGCGGGAATGTTTGTGCGGCAGAGGATCTCGTAGTCTGTGTACATGTGACGGCCCATGCCATGTGTTCTTGGGTTGCGGACCTATAATGGCGCTTTTTAGCATATCCTGCGTGAATTGCTTGTCCGTCTGACGATGCATGGTCGCGGATATGGCGCATGAGGGACAAGGGAGCGCACCTCAATCTCTAAAAAGTTCTCGGGAGGACCGTAGATCTCGTCAAAGCTCTGCTGTCGCGTATCGGGCATGGATTGCAAGATTGGTCGGTGGAATTGTGAGCCGGGCGCATCGAGGCCGGAGTTGTCCTGATCGGACGCCATGGTTGGTGATGTTGTAGGGAGTTTAGTCGTTAAGGTATAGGTATTAAGAGCTAGAGATGTACGTTGCAGTCGACTATCGGCGCAAGGAAGAGGCTGAGGCTGGTGGTGACGTCGTGTAGAGTAGAGAGAGTCTGATGTTCACTCAAGTTCAGGCTGTCGCATGAGATGAATGAGTTCGGAGGTAGAAGTGGAAGAGGGTGGAAAGAAAGTGGAGGTGGGGGAACTAGGTAGGTAGGATAGGGCGGGGTACTTGAGAAACTGGTGGAGGACCAGGGTAATCATAAGTACCTTTTTGTTGTTTCCTTGGTCAGTGATATGACCGTTCAAGAATATGTACGTTAACGGGCATCATCAACAAAGCCTGTTTCGGGTCACTCGGGCTCCGTTTTGTTGATTGATGATTTGTTTGTGTAACCATGAGCGCTACGACATTGCATCGTACAAGTCAAGACAGAAACGGAGATATCCAACCAATAGATAGATAAACTTGAGACCTAAATACAGTGGCTAATGTATTTCTGAGACAACATCGGTTCACTTGAGTACGGAAGAATTGATCATATTGTTTTACATTCAAGTTGTAGGGCTCTGAGTGGCTCGTTAAGAGCGTCAGATAGCACTCGAGCAACAGTCTAGAATGCTTCATTATATAACATCGATCCAAGCTGCGTTGACGCGGGACATCTTGACTTCTGATACAAGTATTTGCCCCCTCATGAGCATGGTCAACAGTCTATCTGTCTGTCTTGCGACATGACATGACATGGTTGAAGATGTACGTTTCCGATCATCTCCTGGCAGCCTATTCACCCAATTCTCAGCCAATCTACTACCTCGGACATTCTCGATTCGGCATCCCCAAAACTCTCGTGCAAGACTGAGCTGCATCAAACAAGTATAAGCCCATATGATTAACGAAACGCCATACGCCAGATGTGCCTCACCTTGGGGCCTCAACCTACAACGCCTACCGCGACATGTAGTTTTACACATGATCCGTGTACACGAGAACAGCATGCTCCCTTGAGGAGCTGGTCTGTTTCTCTTCGTCTTCTTCTTCTTCGTCGTCGTCGTCGTCTCTGATCGGGTACAATCTGCCCATCAACCGAGTTCCTCACTTCTTGTCAGCGAACTTTTGGTGAATAGCGCGGATCTGATCTTCGACGTTAACGTTCTGCATATGACCCAGCTGTGCTTGGCTCTTGGCATCCATGGCGCCATCGTAGCTGTGTATGGCAGCCTTCTTTCTGCGCGCTAGCTCATCCTCAGAAATGGCCTGTCCAGTGACAGGATCGAAAACGTCGCTGCGCTGGCTGGCAAGTCGCTTGAGGTTGTTGGCGACATCGACATGTATCGTGTTGGAGGATGCGTAGCGTGTGTCCGCCTTGGCCTTCTGTTCCTTCCAGCGAGGATCGAGAAGTTCAACTGAAAACAGGTTAGCATTCTGACTGAATAAAATGTTAGGGTGGGGCACTCACTTCGCATGTGAGCTTCGAGCTCATTCATGGGAATCTGCTGTTTACAGTTAGGGCACAGCGCTGTCTGCGCGCCCTGTCTGTTGGCAGCCTTCTGTGCGGCACGAGGCACGTAGTTCTCCTTGATCTTCATCGGAGGAGCACCACCACGCGCTTCAGCAGTAGCCTGTTGTTTTCGTGCTTGTTGCTCCGCGCGTTCCTGGATACGGCGCTCCTCTTCTTCTTCTTGAGCTGATCGCTGCGGTTGCTGTGGTTGCGCTTGTGGAACAGGAGAGTATGGCTGAACAGGAGGGGGCATTTGAGCGGGTTGGTAGGCTGGCTGTTGAGGGGCGATGGGATAGGGGGCGGGTTGATTGGGGTATGCGTTGTAGGTCGTGTCTTCGTCAGGCATGGCTTCCTCAATTCTGAGGCTGGCACTGATAGACGCATTGTTGCGGTCCTCGAGCGAAGCGTACTGAAGATCGGACAGGTTGGTGGGAGGTGGGAGGTTGGCGTGCTCATCGGCCTCATTGAAAGTGATTGTCTCGACAACAACGAAATCGCCCCAATCGATCATCGCAAACTCTTCCTTAGCCTTGACCTCTTCCTCTTCCTTCTTCTGTTTTTCCGATTCGACGTATTTGGCATATTCGGCTCGTTGCTTGGCGCGGTTCAACACAAGGAACTTATCGTTTATGTTGGCTTCGAGCTCCTTTATGCGCTCTTCTTGGAGCTTGCCGCCTTCTCCACCGAGACCGCTTGCACGTAACAACGTTGTGTATTGGTCGATAATATGCTGGAAAAAGTTGTGAAGAGTGTGGTTAGGGATGAGGAAGCCGAATTGTGGGTTACCAGCTTCGCGCTGAGCCAACTGTGTCATAAACTGTCGTCCATTCTTGGCTACAAATAGAGCCGACAGTTGAATCACATCCAGATCCTTTCGGTTGATGCGAGGCGTTCGCGCAGAGAATAGGTAATCGGCAGGCTTCGGGGGTCCCTGAGGCTTGGGAGCCTCGGCCGCAGGCTCACCCACGCGACCAGCAGCAATCGCTGTACCACGTCCGCTCTTGACCTCATCTAGTCGCCATTGGTAGAAGGGATGGTAGGCATCGGAAGGGTTGAGAAAGCTGAATTTCGGGTTTGATCGTTCCTTTTCACGAATGCGATCTTCGAAGACGGCGCCGTTTCGCGCCACATAACCCGCTGTCTTTTCAAGAACATTTCGAATCTCGCGAGGAGGGAGGACTACTCCAGCGGGAGGTTTGATATCGTCGAGAGTATTTGCGGCGGCATCGCCGTTGGTTGTTACGGCTGCCATTGTGAGGAGGACGCGCTGAGAAAGAGGAAAAAAGGCTGATGGAGCTGCTAGTGGAAGGCAGGCGACTTTGGAAATTTCGAGGTGTTCTGGCGACGCGAAGCTTTGGTCGGCGAATTGTTGTTCCGAGTAGTTTCAGGTATCTACCTGCAATCGCCTCGACTTTATTAACGACAGCTTTATTTTGGCCTGCATGTAAGTCTTGTTCATGAGAATTAACGAAGTACTTTGGTTATTCGAGTAGCTCGAGTCTGTAAAAATTCACTGTTTGTTGTTAAATTGCAATGGTACTTCCAGGACATTGTACAAAACAGTCTCTGCCAATCCATTGCAGCAAGTTCTTCCTTTGAGCAGACATATACTTCTCTCAGTCGTTAAGCCTGATCAACAAATGCTCTATCCGGTATAAGCTGTTTGGTACTATACTTGAACAGTCAGTTAATGTACATGAGCTTCTGTGGCTTAGTTGATGGTCGAGATGCCGATACTAGGCCAATCTCTATCATGTTAATTGGTTATATCCTGAGTTACTTTGTACACCTTGATATAGGGTGTCAAAATAAACACACTAAAAGGCATCTAAACTTATCCTAAGCTTATACCAGGTCATCAAGTTTTTTTTTCTTTTTTATCACTTAGAGTTAAGGTGCTGAGTTTTCTTCCCTCCCCTAGGCACGATTCCAGAGTGTGGTAGACACTCGTTTCTGCAATAAGGGTCTGAGGTTAATCTGCTTCTATCCGTGACAGGTTTCTCCCGTGATTAGATCCTCCAACGGCTAGCTACCTCGGTGGTTGTCTCAAACCTTGGAGGGCTACCGCTTTAGGCCATGGTAGAGATTGGATATGTGCCATCAACTTGAAATGCCCAATCTCTGGCTTATCGTGTTCCTTCGGATTACTTCCACAACTCCACGCACAATATCTGAATCTGGATATGTACCCCGCAATACCCTAAATGACGTTTATCGTCTGCCACGGAGCTTTCGCCGTTTTCCCCGACCTACAACCCCAGGCTGGCATAGTATCTTTCAACACACCACCGGTATTCGGCATTCAAAACCGCGATCCAGAGTCCAGACCTGTCAAGTCTATCAGGGGATCTTATCAATAGCCTCGTTGGAGACAAAGTCTGGTTAAATACCAGGGAGTTTCTTCCAGTGGGAAAAAGTAAAAACATCTGCAAAACTGGAGTAGGCTCTTGGTATAACGCTTCTCCGTCGTCGACACAGCTGTCGAATAAACCCCTCCTCTCCTTCATGAGATGAGATGCCGAGCCAATTCCTCAGCGCAGCTTTGAATCTCATATAAGTCACTTTCGATGGAGTTGACAGAATGGAGAAACTCTGCCCTCGAGGCGGCTTCTCAGTCTCTGTTTGACGAGAGCTCCACCCGGTCCGAAGATGCCAGTGTCCTATTAGTCCTACTCTCGTTCTTTTCACCATGCGAGAAAATTCCCCTGGAACTATTTAAACGGGGGTCAACACCTCGAAAACGATGGACAATCGAGGGAGAGGTTGAGCTTGTTGATGCGACCAAAGTTGGCCTGGCCTCGTGGTTGATCGACATACTAGCAGATGACCAACGACTTACACGAGCCTTTTGTGAACTATGTCAACTGGCAGCTGTTCTCAAGTATCCAGATGAGACATATCACTTGAATGAAGATATGTCAGCGAGAGTCCACCGAAGCCTTGCCCCAGATGCGCTCCCGTTCTGGCGACAACAGTCTTTGATTGTGGCATATAGAGCCATACCCTGGAAGTACATCGAGTTCCCGTGAGTCTGAAATCGATATCCAGCGAGCTTGAACCGCTGACACTACACAAGAGAACCCGTGGTTAAATCATTCTTACCGCATCTGCATCATGTTGCTGAGGCGTTCCACGACTGTTTCGATGAGCTGCCTACAGCCACCAGAACCGACTTCATGCTCACACTCATTGAAGCCTTCCGGTTTCCAGACATGGCATGGAAGTATTTCGCGATTGGTCAGGCAGAGTTGGCTGCTGGGCGCTTGAAAGATACACACCTCCGGCTTTGCATTGGCCAGACGAAAGCAGTCCTGGGACGTCTCAGTGGAAACATGGATGAGGCCACAGAAAGTCTTCACGACTTCGGAATCAACTGCCCGACGGCCGCTGTGAACAAGCGCATAAGCTGTGAGGTAGGAGTCGCTATTATCCAACGTTCCCTAAACTCAATCCAAGTGGCGGATCTGTCGACTGCGCAGAAGCTATTGGAGGATTGGAACCCGCTCGGCGATGAACCTTCGCCTCTGGAAGAGATCCTCAGTTTCCGCAAACACTCACTGCTGGGAAGAGTCAAGCGACTGCAGGGCAATTTCGATGAATCTCTAAAGTTGCTGGAGATAGCACACGAAGTGTCGCAGAAATCGAGTCAGCTCGTCTTTGATGAGGATCTTCGGGATCTGACATGCGATTTAGCCGATGCTTTGAGAGAACTTGACGAGCCTATGATAGGCGAAGGATATCTTCGTACTGAGATCATACGGCGTACCGAGAGGCCCGACCCTTTGACAGGCAAATCACTTCTTGAATTGGCTTTGTCAGAGGCTCTTTTTGCCCAGGAACGTTAGGAAGAGGCAGAAAAGATATGCGTCGACATCGAGTCTCGGGCTAGTCTTCTGAAGTATGAAAGACTGCGAGTATATGTCATCTTGGCAAAGCTATCGCACATTAGATCGGATTTTGAGGTTGCATTATCTCGATGGAGCGAGGCGATGCAGGCACTGCAAGAGTTTTCCTTGGTGGATGGACAGGTACAGACTATTATATCGGCGTCAATGGCTGATGTGTTGGATGCCCAAGGTCACAATTGGTTGACGCGAGAATCTCCGCGCAGGGCGTCACTCAATGAGTTGGCAAAACCTGAAGGCGTTCCGCATTGGATTGCTGGTTTTCGACAATGGGCAGATTATTTGCAATCTCGGGGTCGACAGGACTTGTAGTCTTATCTGGGGTTGCAACACCAAAAGTCAATGATGTTATCATGAGTTAGTACCTACCTTGAGGTATATATATATGTCGGAATTGAGATACCCTATATCAAGGTCGTTGGATGGGCTGGCTTAGGTGCCCCCGCGGTAATGAACACGACACGATAAAGTAGAAGGAAAAGTTTCATGGTCTAGAACGCGTGTTTCAAGTAGTGCGTAGCAATTTGGAGATCAAAGGCAGAAAAGGGGTTAAGTTGTCTGTGTACCTGAATGTTTAGTGTCGTTTTGTTTGGAGCTGGTGCCACATTCGAGGGAGCCGGCCCCTGTATGGCTGCAGTGGCTACATCTATCAAGACTCTCGAGGCACTGTATTGTTCCTGATACAGAGATAAGGTAGAGAGGCATGAGGTCGGAAACAAGGCAGTTATGATTCACTGACAGAAGCCTCATGACAAGCCATTGTAGATCTCGAATGCCAAACACATTTGCGGGAGCTGAAACCAGTCGAGCTGCCCTCAGAGAGCTATCGCCAATGGTTGATGTCTACAGGTCTAATGGCGCCTGCTGAAGCTCTGTTCTGAGCCTAGCGCTGCGGGGACGCCAGGGGATCTTCACGGCCGGGGCCGGGTTTGATTCGCTGCAGGGGTAAAGGGATGTTAGGAAGAGCATCCACTGGGCTGACGCTGACATGTCCTGTTAGATGGGAGGTCAGAAACAGACAGGAACGAACCGAAGAGGCCACTGTAGCTACAACTTTTTTCTCCAAGAGCCCCGAGTGGATAGAAACGGGTACGACGCTGGACGCGACTGCTCGTATCGTACTGCAACCATCAATTTACCTATCACCATTTATAGGTGCAGTCTCAGCCCGCATAAGGTCATTGCTAGCTGAGGTGGTGCTAAAATATCCCCTGAAGCTTCATCATCCCTCTTTTGCCCACTTCCCTTTTTATTTTCTTACTCCTTGCAAACTATCGCCCAACGTCCATTCTTCTTCCCCCCAGGCTTTTTTTTACATCGCCTATCGTCCGTTGATATCCATATCATAACGGCGGTCTGCGATTGTGTTTTGGGTCCCTTTTTCCTTTCCATTTTCATTCTTGTTCGCTTTCTGTTTAGTCAAGTACCGGCTATCGATGAGGTATCTCTAGATCCTCCCGGTCTCTGTTATAGCTCTTCTTCGTCAACTCTCGTTACATCGAACGAACGATTTGGACATAGCGCCCTCTAGCGATCGAATCGACTCGAATTCTATATTGATTGATACCTGATTACCATGGCTCGTACGAGGGGCAAGAGTCCCCAACCGCCAGTCAAGGCCCCGACGCCTGTGACCGAGAAGCAGCAACCTTTTGCAGCTCCTCCTCCTCCTCAGCCGCAGACCACTGCTGTCACCACCAAGTCCAAGAACAAGTCCAAGTCCAAGGACACCAAGAACACTTCGTACCAGTCAGATGGTGTTGAGGATAATGATGTCTTCCTCCTCCCCCTCTCCGACTATTGGGTAGCCTTGGCCCTCATCCTCGTTGCTACCCTCGTTCGTGTGTACAAGATCTATCAGCCCACAAGCGTTGTCTTTGACGAGGTCCAGTGCGTCCCCCCAGCCAGCTGAAGCTCTATTGCAGCTTCCACCCCGTCTATTTCATCAATGCGCTAACTCATATATCAAGCTTCGGTGGCTTTGCTACAAAGTATATCAAGGGCAAGTTCTTCATGGACGTTCACCCTCCCCTGGCCAAGATGCTCATTGCCCTTACCGGGTGGCTTGCTGGATTTGATGGAAGCTTCGACTTTAAGGAGATTGGCAAGGACTACATTGAGCCTGGTGTTCCCTATGTTGCAATGCGAATGTTTCCTGCCATCTGCGGAATTCTCTTGGTTCCCTGCATGTTCTTTACTCTCAAGGCTGTTGGTTGCCGCACAATGACTGCTACCATGGGAGCTGGCCTGATCATCTTCGGTTCGTATCTCTCCTGGCCCTTCAAGTGGCTCGGAGAGTCTGATGCTAATTTTCTACAGAGAACGGTCTTCTTACCCAGGCTCGTCTCATCCTTCTCGATTCGCCTCTTGTCGCCGCGACCGCTTTCACCGTCCTCTCCTTTTCTTGCTTCACCAACCAGCACGAGCTTGGCCCTTCCAAGGCTTTCCAACTGAGCTGGTGGTTCTGGCTTGTTCTTACTGGTCTTGGCCTGGGTATTACCGTCAGCATCAAGTGGGTTGGACTCTTCACCATTGCTTGGGTGGGATCCCTCACTCTTCTTCAACTTTGGGTCCTTCTCGGTGACAACAAGAACGTGTCCATGGTAAGAAATTGATTAATATACGCATACGAACATGGTTACTAACAAATGAACAGCGTCTTTTCACAAAGCACTTTATGGCTCGTGTCTTCTGTCTAATCATCATTCCTCTCACCTTCTACATGGCCATGTTCGCCATCCACTTCGTCTGCCTCAAGAACCCTGGTGACGGTGATGGCTTCATGAGCTCCGAGTTCCAGGCCACTCTCAACAACAAGCGTATGAAGGATGTTCCCGCCGATGTCATCATGGGCAGCCGTGTCACCATCCGCCATGTCAACACTCAGGGTGGTTACCTCCACTCTCATCCTCTCATGTACCCTACCGGTAGCAAGCAGCAGCAGATCACCCTGTACCCTCACAAGGACGACAACAACGTGTGGCTCCTTGAGAACCAGACTCAGCCTCTTGGAATTGATGGCCAGCCCATCAATGGCACCAAGGCCTGGGACGCCCTTCCTGAGCCTCAGTACATCACCGACGGTACCGTTCTTCGTCTTTACCATGGTCCCACTCATCGCCGCCTTCACTCTCATGACGTTCGCCCACCTATTACTGAGGCCGACTGGCAAAATGAGGTTTCTGCCTACGGTTACGAAGGATTTGAAGGAGATGCCAACGATTTCTTCCGTGTTGAGATTGTGAAGAAGAAGACGTATGGATCTGTTGCAAAGGAGCGTCTTCGTACTATCGAATCCAAGTTCCGTCTTGTTCACGTCATGACTGGCTGTGTTCTGTTCTCCCACAAGGTCAAGCTCCCTGACTGGGCCTCTGAGCAACAGGAAGTTACTTGCGCCCGAGGCGGAACTCTTCCTAACAGTCTGTGGTATATCGAGGGCAACTCTCACCCTCAATTGCAGGGCGATGTCGAGAAGGTCAACTACCGCAATCCCGGTTTCTTTGGCAAGTTCTGGGAGCTTCAGAAGGTCATGTGGCGAACAAACGCCGGTCTCACAGACTCTCACGCCTGGGATTCTCGCCCTGAGTCGTGGCCCATTCTCCGCCGTGGTATCAACTTCTGGGGTCGTCAGCATAAGCAGGTTTATCTCCTCGGAAACCCCATCATTTGGTGGTCTTCCAGCGTTGCGGTTGCCATCTGGGTCGTCTTTAAAGCTATTGCTGTTCTCCGCTGGCAGCGCAGCTGCAATGACTACTCCAACACCACCTTCAAGCGGTTCGACTACGAGATTGGTACTTCAGTTCTTGGCTGGGCTCTGCACTACTTCCCCTTCTACCTGATGCAGCGTCAACTTTTCCTTCATCACTATTTCCCTGCTCTCTACTTTGCGATCATTGCTTTGTGCCAGCTCTTTGACTACGCCACTGCCCGCATCCCCGGAGCTGGTGCTCGTGATACCGCTTTGATCAACCGTATTGCTACTGTCTCATTCCTTGTCCTGTCGGCTGCCGTCTTCATGCTCTACTCTCCCCTTGCCTACGGAAGCCCCTGGACCAAGGCCGACTGCAGGCGCATGAAACTTTTCAACACCTGGGACTTTGACTGCAACACCTTTTATGATAGCGTGAGTTTCACCGCGAACCTTGACAAGATATGAGCCTTGACTGACATCATTCACAGTATGACAAGTACAGCGAGGTCCCCTCCATCAGCTCATCTGTAGTCCCCACCACCTCAGCAGCCAAGAACGTTGAGCCTAAGCAGGAGGAGGCCCCTGTCTCCCAGAAACAGGAAGAGGCTGTCATCTCTGGAGCTCCCCCTGCTCCTGACCAGGCCCAGGTTGAGCACCGAGTCGTTGCTAAGGAGGAGAAGGTTGAGTACCGTGACCAGGATGGCAACCTCCTTGACCCCGAGGAGGTCAAAGCTCTTGAGGGCAAGGTTGAGTTCAAGACCAAGTACGAGACCAAGACACGCGTTGTTGATGAACAGGGCAATGAAGTCCAAGAGCCTGCTGAGGGCTGGGACCAGAACCTGGCTGGTGTGGCTCCTCCTCACCCCGACGTTGAGGGTGTCAACAGCGAGACCGTTAAGGGCAAGGATGAAGGTGCCGCCGCTCCTCAAGATGTGGCTGCCAGCAAGGATGGTGAGAAGGAGGCTGAAGAGGCCAAGGCTAAGCCTGCGAGTGAGAACCAGCAGGATGCCACCGTCAAGGAAGAGCTGTAGAGTGCCACAGGCCTCTGTCTCGCCCAGCAACATTTCCAGGTCACTAATGACCCTTCCTTTGCTCTACGACTGACCTCATTTAAATCTCGCCACAATTCATGTAACATCATGTACTCTATCACTTACGACTTATGGAGGGAGGGTGGGAAGATCCCTAGTGGTCTGATATTAGAAGGCTGGAAAGGAGAAAGCAATGTCTTGTTCTGAAAATGAGATATTATAGAAAACATCTAAAAAGAAGGAGGAGACGAGGTTACGTGGAACCAGAACCAGAACCAGAACGTCTAGCAATGACGTGCTCTCATTTGTTGGCTTATGTCGAGGGTAACACTGTGGCATCGGTACGATTGGCAGCGATGTACACATTTATCACATAATACATTTTCATGCTAAAGTTTGAGTCTTGTATAATTTGTAGTGATGAATGAATAATCGTAGTGTTCCTGTTACAGCTTGATTACTGCAAGCCTCAAGAACCTAGTCCATCGGGCCGAGGGTTTAATTTAGTTAACAGAGTGTTACAAAGGACAAGTCGTAGTTGGTATCATATCTATTACTACTACAACTAAAGGGCATCGTCAGAGGGCATGCTTGACGGCCTTGAGTAATCTATTGTGTAAGAATGCCGAGGCATGCCTGCGTATTGTGCGCTCTTGTTGCGCAATATCAGCAACTCAATCATGAACGCTCTGAATAACAAGAAATAGCAAAGGACAAGTACGTCATTCCAAAAAGAAAGGCCCATTTCCCATGTCGTTGCGCCGCCCCGAATGAATGATGCGCATATTTCCATCAAACGCCAGCAATGAAATTCCCATCTGAGAAGAACCCACGCAGTCCATAAACGACCAAATGATTGCTTGCTTCCAATCCTTCCATCCATCCAATTTCCGTGCCATATTCGTTCAAAAAGGAAATATTAGGGGCCGATCCATCATCCCCTGAGCTCATAATATTTGATCCCACCAGCCCATAGTAGTTAGCAACGAAAAGGTGCAATCCAAAAACAATGCATGCGATCCTGTAGCCCAAAAGAGTATACATAGTCATACACAAAGTCCACAGTGGCGTCGATATCATCGACTCCAAGGGACTTTGAAGGATGTGGGGTTCTTAATCCGTAGTCGGAATCGTGATAGATAGACGCTTCGTTTCTTCCGAACCAGAGTTGCTCTTCACATCGAGACTCTGGACGGAGCTGCGCACGCTCCTGGCTCCATCAGTTTGCATAGGAGGTGTGTGTGGCTCCTCGATTGGGCCACTCTTGGTTGTATCGCTTCGTGTCCGTTCTATTGTCATCGGTGGTGTTTGAAAGCCAGGAACTTCGAGATGGTCAGACCTCACACTGCCGTCATGGCTGTTACGCGGGCTCTTTTCTATATCGACAGAGAGAGGCGCCGGGATGCATGGAATAACACCACCTCCAATGCGAGACCAGAACATCTGCTCCCTCAGTCGTACACTCTCCTCCCAGGCAGCCTTCTCGTGATCCTCATTGTCCGCTCGCCAATGACCATCCTTAACCATACGCAAGAAGCCCAAGAAGTCACAAGTCGACCGCACACGAGTCAGGCAGTACTTGCACAACGGATGCCGTTGAGCGGAATCAGTCTCACTCGTTCTGAATCGATGGTTTCGTAAATACTGAGGGTCCTTGCGTGAATCACCGCAGAGTGCACATGGGTAAAATTGCGGCTTTGTCAGTGCCACAAGACTGCCAGTGGTTGGTACAGGCTCAACCACCAGAGATCCGTCAGCGATGGCGGCGATAACGGATCGACGAGCCAGCCATGACAAGCCTGGAGCCATATCTAGACGAAGTGTAGGTTCGATATCTTCAGCTAAAACTCGCTTGTAAAACTTTGTTTCCTTCAAGCTCGGCAGAGGGGTGGCTGACGCATTTGAAGCAGCACTGACGGTTGAGGCCGGTGTGTTGGGAGACTGGGGTGCACTTCCGGCCCCCGCGATAGGTGTGCCAAGTGAGGTAGTTGAGGCGTTGGAGGGATGGGCACTCGATATCGAACCACCAAGTCCAAAGCCAGTTAGAGCATTCAGAGCACCGACAGAACCTGAAGAAACGCGGCTGCCAGGGCGATTTCGAGAAGTCCGTGCGAGTATAAGAAAATCGTCATAAGACGACAAATCGGTTCGCAGAACGGGTTGGAGAAGATGCGAGAAGCTGGTCGGGTGAGCAGGCTCGACGGAAGCGGTCCAGAGTGAAGCAGCAGGCTCCTCAGTTGAAGATCGAAGATCGTCACGCGTATCAGGTTTCGTCAAGCCGGGAGAAGAGGGAGCAGTGGGGTTATTATGATCTCCTCGTTCTGAAGCCATATGTTCCATAACGTTCTTGAGCTCGACGAGTTGCTCCTGTTGAGATTTTAGAATGCTCTCAGTATCGGCAAGCTGAGACTTGAGCTGGTCATTCTTGCGTTGAAGAGCCTCATGATCAGCCTTGGCCTCTTCCTTGGCAGCAATCACCATCTTGTTTGCTTCCTCAAACAATGCGGCTGTAAGATTCTCGAGCTCCTGCTCAATCTTCTTCTTTTCCATTTCTGTGTCAATTCGCTTTTGACGTTCCGCGGTAACCTTGGCCTGCCAAACCTTCTTTTCGTCCTCAACGGTGTGCTTGCGAACCCATACGTCACCAGCCAACATTTCGCGTTGTGAGGCATTTTGAGTCTCGAGCATGCGAATTCGTTCCCGTGCGGCATCAAGTTCGTGGCGAGCGGCGGATAAAGAGTCGTCCAGGATGGTTTGGTGATTAATGGCGTTGATGAGCTTATTACTGAGGGTGGCGACTTCGTCATTCAGATCGGGGTGATGACTGGGAGTCGCGACACCGCTGTCATCGGCAGGGCTCATTGCACGACTTCGAGGATCAGGTATTGTGCTCATCTCATCTCCAAAATCTGTAGGCGGGTTCGGTGAGACAATCGGTAGGTGTGTCGAGGACGAAGATTTGATCGGGGTGTGGTCGGGAGTGAGCGAAGGTGTTCGAGGGTGGTAGCTAGGGGTCGCTGCGATGGAGGAGAGAGATCGAAAATGACCTAATGACCGCCGAGAAGCTGGCGATTTTGTCGCGAGTGGTTGGCCCCAGCCGGCGGCTGCGGCGGACATTGGAATAAATCTACAACGCGTAAGCTCGAAGCCAACAAGATGTGGTGGCCAAGTCTGGTGATAGAGTTCGGGCTGGAGAGTATGTGTGACGGAACGAGAGAAGAAGGTGCAAGCGGGTGCGGAGAACGGAGGTATCCTGAGTCAAGAATTCAAGATGGCAATGATGGCAACGTACGAGTCCATTGTGATCGGGCGTATGTGTGCCAGTTGAATACGTCCTGTGCTCTCGGCCCGGGCAGAGAAAGACGTGACCTGACCTGGCGTGACAGGTCAAGATGAGACGACAAGTCCGTTGCGAGACCGACCAGACGTGGAAAAGTCAATCCCTCAGAGAGTTTGGAGAGGGAATGGAGAGAGAGATGGGCGGACCCTCCGGAGCCGACGAGTGACAAGCCAGTCCAATCCAGTGAGGGAAACGGCTGTGAGTGTCAAACGGGGAGACGACGGACGGGAGCTGCAGCTGTAGCTGGAGCTGGAGGGCGGCGAGATAAGTGAGAGATCCGAGCGGAGCGAGTGACTGTGAGACCTCGGGGCCTAAGACAAGATGAGCCACGTTCCACAGGCTCTGAGGAGCCGACGGGTTGATAGGGTCGAGAAATGCTGTGGCTTGTTTAATTCGAATACTGTTGCCAGCTCTGGCAGCAGGCACGAAGAGCGTAAGATGAGCAGAGAGAAAGACGAGAGGGAAAATGAGAGAGAGAGATCCTAGTAGTATGTACGAATACGTGGGTATTGTATGGTAAGGTACCGTCCGTAGTCCGTACTGAACCGAAGCGTACGGTAGCAGTGTAGCACGGGCGGCCGCGGTCCCTGGTTCTCCGCAAGCTTGTGAGATGGAGATGGATCCTAATCCGACAAAGTCCCAGAAGTCGTGTCGTATCGTATCGGTCGCGGATCGTAATTGGGAGGTGGAGTCGTTTGGGAAAGTCGTTTGACGATGTAATGATGCAGACGAAGCAAAAAATAGAATAGACAATCCGAGATACCTGAGGTACTTTTATTCAGAAATAAGATAAGATACCTTATCCAGGGAAAGGCAAGAAGGGTTCAGTTCAGATTGGTAGATGCGCATCATGAATCGCGCCTTCTTGCATGTTCCCCTTGCTTTTCGCCTCACTCCGTCTTTCCAATCTCGACTCGCTGATGGAAGGAGCATCAGTCAGTGCAGATACGCCCAAGGCATGTACCTCTTTGATGCTGACCAGTCATACAGCAGAAAACTAGCAGGGAAGAAGAGACGCGATGGGGTCGGGGCCTTGGCTCCTCCAACCAAACTCTTAGGGGAACCGCCTGCGCCACGAACCGTCTGCTGACGCCACGCTATCACATCGCAGGCGCTTGCCGATGAGTTAATGCTTGTTGGGAATAGCCAATGCTCACGGTTGCTGCGGTGGTCGATTTATCGATACTTGAGAGCGAAGTAGACCTTATCGAGAAAACGAGCTAACGGGATGCGCGTTCAGTGCGAGCCCGTGCGCTAGCGATTTAAAGGCAGGGGCCGTTCCAGCGCCCATCCGGGGGGGCTCGTTCTCTTTGGCAGCTGAGGCTATGTACAGTAGCAGACCTACAGAAGCTAGGCCGAGATTTTAGTGGAAAGGCTTCAGTGGGTTATCGCCAAGGTTCCAGTTCCAGTTCCAGTCCAGCCCAACCCAGAGCCAGGCCTGGGCCTCGTGTTTGACCAGGCTCTTGGGTCTCGTCTCGTTTGGAGTCTATTGCCATTGCTCAAAATTACGAGCTGAAAAGGGGAAAGGAGTAGAAGGAGGAGGAGAATTCTTCCTGAGTCGTGCGTGATTGATTGAGGGAGGAAATATGAGACGAGACGAGTCTTTCTACACAGGGTCATTGGTGAGGTATCGTTTGATGAGACACGGTCAATTGCTGCTGCAGGTAGAGTGTTTCCCTTTGCTTAGCTCCAAGTGGAGGAGAATTGATTTGGCAAAAGTGGGCAGTGATGACGGGTCCATTCGAGTGATTCAATCAAGTTTGGGCAAGGATGACGATGAATTGGACAGGCTTGGACTGAACAGCGGACAGGGTCCTTGTGGAGGATCCACCTTTCAAAGCCACGTCGAGGGGGGAGGGAGCTAAACGGAATTGAAAGGGAGAGTGAAGCGAGACAACAAGCGCAAGGCCATGACGAATACCAGATTTGATTCAGGGTAGGCTATAGTTCTGTATCGAACTGGACAACAACAGGCATGAAGCCTGTTTATTGCAGATCAACTGGAATGCGGTTCTCGAGATCAGAGAAACATTCAACCAAGACGATCAGTTTACCCCTGACTAACTTAGTTGTAGCCCCTGCAGGTCCAACGTCTTGTGCATACATATGTTGGCGTGTTGGCCAAGTAACATTACACGTTGTGAGTGAGTGAGTGAGAAAGTTATAGGCTGTGATAGTGTGATTGCACTGCAGTGTATCCGTAACTTGAGGCTGAATTGAGGGTGAGTTGGCACTTCCGTTAACCGCCTCAACCTAGATCCTAAGTTTCAACTAAATCATTGATTGACTGTCATGTTCCATTGTTTGTCTGTGCCCAGGTCCAAGTGTCTTCATCCATGTTAGTTGTTGGTTAATCTCTCCAAGATAAGGGTCAGGGTCCAACGTGACCTATGACATCAGAGCCAGCATCTCCCTTGAACCTCAAGTTTAATGGAACAACGACCTTGCATCGTCATTCTTTTCGCCCTGGAAAATAGCAAGGACAATTAAATTAGTTCGTCGTTGGTTTCACTACAACCAACAAGTCGCACAGACTCTGACGTACATTCCATCACTTGTCCCTCCCTACGGCGTTTTTAATCACGACGACCAAATGACATATCCCCAACCAACAGCCGAGAAATGTCTTGATACAGCCGCGCAAAACCGGGACTTTCCCCTACAGTGCTGTCCATTCACTAAGGAAGCTGGAGTCTGAGTTATTACACAGCCACATGGAATTTCAATGGAGCCTTACTATGACAACGTATCAAGCAGTCAAATTAGACGCTACGCGTGCAAAGAATAATATACTTATCGTCTTGAACTATAAATTGCAACTTCCCAGCTGTTCAATGAGCTCTTATGTCGGGTTGGCTTTATGTTAAAACCAGTCCAGAAGCAAATGATGATGGAAGCTGAAGGAATTGATATATATCTGTCCGCATATCCATCAACGTACTCCGTGCTCTATGAGATCTAGTCTTCACAAATGTCTTTAACTAGCTGATATAAAGCCACTTTGCCTTTGTGTTAGATATCTTGATCTTGCAGGTTCACCAACCATGAATCGAAATTCAAACAGTGAACCCGTCACACACAAAGCGTGGCTTTAATTCTCAGGCTCAGACCGTGAGATATAAGCCTCTAAGCTTTATAAGTAATACTCATCAGTAACTGCTTTCCTCGTATCTTTACGTAGTGACTATCACTATTCATGAAAATGAAGTATGAAGGGAACATTGTAAGATCACGTAATATTCATTACAGGTTTGGTGATTGGCCAACTTAGGGATTAAGCAAATGACCCGAATAAGATGAAAAGCGTTTCTCGCCAATATAATGATCTAAATGCAATAAGGAATGCCTGCTCTGTATGATGGTATGAGGCTTACGGCAAGCTAACGCTAACCACGATGAACATCATCAGATCTCACGGTAGCTGCCTCTGTACCCCATTTCACATAAACATGTACTCATGAAATAGATGAGAATCAAGTGCCTTTCTGTTGCTCTACTCTAAAATCTGTTCTCAAGTTTCAACATGTAAGCCTCAGTTCTTGAATATCTAGCAGTAGATAGATAGTAAGCACTTTACAAAAACAGGAGATGAAACCTCCAGACAGATTATGTTAGCTACAGCCAGTGCTCTCATCCAGGAGCTAGAATAACCAGGAGAGAAGCTTGTGAGAACTGGCTAGGGCGAAACCAGCTCGGACTGCTGCTCTTTAAAAACTCTTTAAATTGGGAACACTTGAAGCTTGGAGAAGAGCCACAAAGCAGTTAGCAGTCGAGATGTCTGGCTCTAAAGCCGATCTTGTATTAGTTTGTATGTATTCTTTAGTCTCCAGTAGTTGGGGGTTGTTCTGGTTGATTGTACCATGGTTACTCGAGCTCTGAAGCATTTGGTTGCCCATGACATTATCAAAGAAGTCGGTCAAGAGTAATATGTCGATACACCATTCTCCATGTGAACTAGGGAGCCAACAATGAAAGGCGGCCTTACATGCAGCTCCGAAGGCATGATTCCAAAGTTCCAGGGTCTTTCTGGGTTCTTGTCCCAGACAAACTATCGAGTTCCCCTCGACACCAACCATTCTCCTGTTCAATATTCCTTGAGGGCTGATAAGCACCCCTTCAGTATTCTCCGAGATAATGTCAGTCTGGGAAAAGGTTTCAACAGTTTTATGGCCGCTTAGGCTAAGGCGAGGCCCCAATGGACTGGAGTTAGCCCATCCATATGAAGAACGACTGGGCGAGGATACTAACGATATTGCTCCTTGGCTGGTTGACCTTGGTGATGACCTTGGTCATGAGTATTAGGTTTAGTTTCAGAAAAGGTCTCTAGAAGATTGGTATGGCAAGACCTTCTGCGAGTCATGGTAGAAGCTAAGTCATCTGGTGAACTTCCCAAGATCATCGAGCTACTCACCACGACTTCTTCACTCCTTAGCTCTTCGAGTACAAAGGAGAAAAGGCGTATCTCATGCGCCTGATTCTTCACAGCAGGCCTGATGCAAAGTGTGTTCCCATCCTGGCCTACCTCCTAGAAGCCGTGAGAAAGGGATACTCCCGACTACTTATCAATGAAACTACTCCGCGAGATGTTGGTGCTCCTTGGCTATAGACGAGCACTGACTGGACAATGATGGGCATGTTGGTGAATCGCGAGCGGACTGAAAGTCAGTGGCATCAGCTTCTCAATGATGCGAGATTGAAAATCCTTGGGATCGGTCACGAAGGCACCAAAAGTGTGATGAAGCGATGTCGGCTTGAATAAATCTTTGAGATTGGGTTCTTTTACATCTTGAGGTGTTGTTCAGCTGAGATATGTGGCTGAAAAGAGCCACGGAAGATGCATTACTTTTGTCTATGTAGTTCGGGTTTAAAGTCCTTACGAAAACATTCTATGTTCCGTCATCCTCTCTCTCCTTCACGTCGTTTACACAATCCTGCCAGCTAATCCACTTCATATACACACATTCAATAATCGCAATAATGACCATACCACTTCCAAGTCCAATCCAAAGACCGTCGAGCTTGAGGTCAGGGCTTCCCAGCTCGAGCCATATGGCAAATGGCACGGCAGCAAGGTAGTTGACTGCTAGCACAACCCACGCAGCGACGGATTGCTTTGCCAGACCTCTCAACACACCATTAGTGCCACAGATGATTGAGTCGATGACCTGGAAGCATGCCACAGCAACCATGGATCCCGTGGCCAATTCTCTGACAGTACTGTCGTCGGAGAACATATCTGCGAGTGGGTTTCGCAACACATACAAGAATGCGCCGTCGAGGATACCAACCACGGTGAAGACGCCGGTGTATAGAATTGCAGCACGTCGGGCTTCCTTGAGCGCGCCAGCACCAACCAGGTGACCGAAGCGAGTGGTGACTGCGACGCTGATCGAGAACGGTATGTGCCATGTAACAATGGACAGCGTGTTGAGTACTGTTTGCGCGGCCAAGTGGCGGGTACCGAGATAAGAGGTGCTGACCATGAGGATCTCAAAGGCGAGCCACTCGGCAAGATTCACAGCGGTGCTTGCAACAGAGAGCCGGACCATAGGGCCCCATTCGCGGAACGCAAATGCAGACCGGCTATCCCAGCCGCCCCAGCATCGGTGAGACTTCTTTCCAATGAACACGACATACAACAGAAGAAGCGCAGGTCGAAGGTTATTAGCAAGAGCTTGACCGAACGCAGCACCATCAAGGCCCATGTCGAGCTTGACGGCGAAGTACCAACTCAGAAAGGCATTGACGGGAGCGCAAATGATGAGAATGACCATCCCGGGGGCAAATTCACCCTGCGCCTGAAGAAACCTCTTACCAGCTTCAAAAAATGCATAACCGGGAAGTCCGACGAGACTGACACGCAAGAAAGAGGCAGCTTTCAAGGCGAGGCTTCGTTGAGGGACGAGCAATGGCAGAATCCAGTGCGAGCATAGCCAGATTGCCCCGACAGGAACCATGACGATTGACATAAACACGATCATCCGTTGGATGTGCATTCCAACGCCGGTATAGCGACCTGACCCGTAGGCCTGCGCACACAATGTGTCGAGAGCCGTGGCCATGCCCTCAAAGATGGTGAATCCAATGATGTTGATCGTTGTCAAGCCTAGACTTGAAGCTGCCAATTCCTCGGCACCCAACCGACCAGCGACAATGGTTGTAATGACAGTAAAAGAATACTGAAGCAGATACGTCGCGATCAAAGGGAGAGAGTATTGGCATAGTAGTTTCGCCTCAGCCAAGAGGCTGTTGACGTCGGTCAACGACTTTGCGGTGCCATTTTCGCTGACTTCTGATATCCTTGGAAGCAAAGGCGAAGTCTCATTGTGTAACACGCCATCGTGAATGTGAGAGCGAGAGTCTTGGTGACCCTCAAGGCGCCGGCGTTCGCTCGAAGGCATTGGCGCTCGTGTTGGGTGTGTTTGCTGTTAGTCTCGGCTCAATTGACGAAAGCTCGAGCTTCAATAGCGCCTTTGAGCCCTGTGAGATCCACCAACGGAGGGCGAATTGGGTAGAGGATGTTTATAAGAAGAATTCTTCAGTGCCAAAGGCGAAAAGAAAGACGTGATCCACCGATTTCGGACCCAGCAACGGAGAGAGGAGGCTAAGCCAAAGGCAGAATGACAGGCCCACTTAGACGAACTCAATTGCTAAGAATTGCCTGATGCTTTTGGACGACTCATGAACTTACACCGACCTTGTTGATGGAGAATACCGTGACTCGTAAATGACATTCTGGTTTATGACGTTTGGGAGATCAACCGAGGCCAGCCATATCACGTGGTGTCGATGTCAGGCCAGTAGACTCATTCGCCATTGTGATGGACAGCATATCGAGCCCCATCCCATGATTTCTCAACCGACTCGAGAGTCGGTTGAAATACCAAGGAGCATTAGACTTCAAGACGTGATTTCCATGTCAGAGGTGGTATCGATGAGACGCAGAATCCCACCATGTTCGAGAAGAGAAATGTACTCAGCTTGGAAACCGTCAGTTCGCTCTAGGGAACAAAGTCTAAAGTACTTACTCGCAATTGGCCAACGTTCGGATAGCCTTTTAAGACCATCGACAATAGTCACCAAAGCATCTTTCATCTGAGGCTCATTGTCTTCCCGAATAAACCATGAGCATGCACTACAAGCGGTATAAAAACATCTTGCTTGGAGAGGACAATCTGACTGAATCTGAGCCAGCTTAGGGGTCAAAGTACTACCTAGTGCTCTCAGGCCTTGAACGCTAATACTTTGCAATTCTGTTTCGTGTGTCAAGCGTTCTCGACTTGTTATTCCAGGCGCGTCAGGACAACCATAAGCTCCGTATAGGAGCGCTTGAGCACTAATGCAAATGGCGGAAGCACATGCCAGAGAGGATGCTGAAGAAGAAGAAACGTTGCTCAAGGATTGTTCTTCAATAGAAATTTGTAGTGAGTTTAGTGCTCTATTAAGGCTCTGGGCTTCCTGGACAACATGTAGGATATCGTGCGAAGATTTGGTTTTCAAATGTTTGTGTGTAATGACCTTGCCGAGCATATGAGCTGCTTGGCATGTCCTAGCAAAGGAGCCAAGGGTTGTGATAGAGCTGAAGCATGCTGTATACAGTGGCTCGCTTGGTACTGTCTTACCCAAAACCCAGTCTTCGTCGTTGACTGGCAGAAGCTCGTCAGGGCAAGGCTCCGGAGCTGAAAATGGTAGCCCACTTGTGTCCATGCTGATGAATCTGAACATAGTTTCATCAGGTGGGAGGCTGAAGAATGCGGATTTATGACTTACCTGTCAAGTACAAAGATAGTCCACCATGTCCGGCGCTGTTCTTCTCGCTTAGACCAGGAATCAGCAAACTTGAAGAGCTGCTGTGCATCTCTATCATGCCAACTCATTAGTATGCCCAGTCTCGCCGCTCGACTGATTGTGAGGTAGCAGGCAGGATATATAGCCTGGCACGCTTCATAGAGAGCCAATAGCACCAAGGACTGAGTTAGGCGAAGTGAAACTAGGCCTGCACTTTCGGCGGCGGCACATAGAGTTTTTGCCAACATGTACAACGGGTGCTGAGATGGAGGGTGGCCATTGGGTCTGAGCGTGCATATTTTCATGCATAAAAGTAGTAGATCATGGCAAGCATCTTGACTGAAAGGATCGGGATGTGTGACACGCTTTCTGCTAATCATGGGAAGCCACTCATGCACTGAAGCAAAGTAATTGTGATAGAGGACTGGCAAGTCATCTGATTCCAAGTGCTTGGCTATAATCTGCTGCAGATCGACTCTTGGCCCAGGTGCTAACGCATTGCTGGTGGTTAGTGGTGTGAAGAGATCCGGATCCAAGAAGAAGGCCAAGGGAAACGGTTGATTGGGCTCTGATAGAGACGGCTGACTTGTTCCATCTGGCGGAGGAGCAGTTGGAGGTGGAGGAAGTTCTATATATTCACATTTCTTGCCAAGGCGCCGACACTGTAAGCCGTCAGTTTTAGGCTATATCTGCCCAAGTTCTGAGCCGTACTAAGGAGCAAGATGGCAGCTCTCTCATGCATTTCCTCTTCAGGCGGCTGAACAAGTTAGAGAAGCTTCAATTGGTTCGAGGGCTTAAACTTGCCGACATGTTGCACATGAATGACGAGCTACCGGCATCTCGATCTGAGTAACGTTGACAACCGCGTCGATCTGCAGTGATTGTAAAGCAGCTTATAAATCAATCGGGGCCTCTTGGGCTGCAGTGTGAGCGTGAGTGTGGGGGTGAGATACTGCGAGAACAGGCTGAAGAGATCGATTGAATGCAGGAAGAGAAGAGAGAAGCTGAAAAGCTGAGAGCTGAGAACGGACGTGAGCGGGTAATAGGGAGGCAGGAGTCAGACAGAGGCGGATCTGGAGCGGACTTTAGTGGAACCGTTCCTGTATGAGACACCAACCAACCAACCAACCAATACCAAGCCAACAGCGAGGCAGGCATGAAAATGAGAATAACGTGATGAGACTTATTGCGAATGGGACGATTAATAATGAATGAACGACTATATCCTCTCAGGGATATATATGGGTAGAGATGTAATGGACTATTGCCATCTCAAGCAACATACTCTCTCTCTCCCTACCTACACTCAATATGACCACCAAAAAGCTCATAGTCATCATCGGTGCAACAGGCGGCCAAGGAGGCTCAGTTGTCAACTCTTTTCTCAACGATCCAGAATGGCGTGTTCGTGGTATCACTCGAAACCCTTCAAGCCAAAAATCAAAGAACCTTGAGGCCCGCGGTGCCCAGGTAGTCCAAGCCAATTTGGACGACAGGTCCTCACTAGCCAAAGCCTTCCAAGACGCAAATGCCATCTTTGCAGTCAGCGACTTTTGGGGCATCTACAACGATCCAAAGAATAGAAATAAACCAAGGCAGGGACAAGCTCTCAACGAGTGGACAAAGGGACAAGAAACCCAACAACTCAAGATTATCATCGATGAAGCTGCCAGAGTATCAAGTCTAGAACGCTTCATCATGTCTTCACTTCCGGGCCCGACGAAATTATCGAGAGGAAAGTACA
>NC_036626.1:4440761-4489497 GCF_900079805.1 Fusarium fujikuroi IMI 58289 | reverse complement strand
AGAAAAAAAATTAAAAGTCCTTATAGTTCTCTATCTTACTTTATATTACTTTTTTATTTATACTTAAATTATTAAACCTTAACTATTTACCTTACTATATATCTTATACCTTAGCCTTACTTTTTCCTTTTCTCCTTTTACCTCTAATCTCTTTATATTTAACTTAATATTATTACTTCTTTACTTCCTAACCTTAATATAGCCTATTCCTCTTTTAAACCCTCTTTTTTTATTCTCTTTATTTTTTTTTTACCTTTAATCTATTTACCTTATATTCCCTTTAATTCTTCTTTTCTTTTTCTCTTTTTATTTTCTATCTTTATTTCTATTAAACCTTCTTCTTTACTTTCTTTTGCTTATTACCTCCCTTTACCTTATGCCTTAGTACCTACTTTTATCTCCCTCCTTTAACTCTTTCTAACTTTCCCTACTAGTTCCTCTCTTTGAATTACTGACTTATTTATTTATTAATGATCTTATGTGCCCTTCCTCTTTTAGTAATACCTAGGCATTACTAGTACCTTCCTCTCTCTATATTCTGCTAGGTCTATAGTAAATAGTAAATATTCCTTTGTATATGCCTCTTTATCTTCCTCTATCTTAATAATATTAATCTATAAAACCTTAAGATTCCTATTTCTAGAAGGCATAAGGTAATTAAATGTAACCTTATAGTAGTTAATCCTACTGCTAATTAGAGGTTACTAGTTAGTATCTATCTGTAAAATTAAGAATCCCTATTTTATAGCTCACTTACCTCTATAGCCTTAGATCCTTCTGTACTTAGCCTAGGTACTTATTTTATATAACTATATTTCTATTGATTTTAGGCTAGATATTATATCTATATATTATCTGGAATGCTACCCTAATAAGCTCTTGCCTAGCTGGCTGTAGTTTTGGATAGAAAATGCCCTTAAGCTGCTATTCTACCTTAGGCACCAGTTTATTAATAGAGCTAAGCAGTCCCTTAATTTAAATCTATAGCAGCTGATTTACTGGCGGTAGGTGCTAAGGCTTAGTAAAAGAGTGTATATAAGGTAGAATATAAAGTTTTAGTGCTATTAAGTCTCTAATATTATATTGTAATACTCTTTAATGCTATAATTAGGCTTTAAGGTATAAACGATTAGGTTAAGTGCTAGTATACTAAAAGGTGCTTTATTAATATATATAAGGATTTTATCCCTAAAGAGAGAGAGAGAGAGAAAAGGAAAGCTATAGAAGGGGCTAGGGTGTGGCAGGGGGAGGCGCTTTTCTTATTTCTTAAGGCATTTTTGCTAATAAACCTTATGCACTTTACCTTAGCTACCCTATCTTACTGACCTACTTTCTTCTATTCTGTTATTATATTACTATATTACCTATAAAATATATTAGTGCCAGTTCTGGCCTAGGTAGTTTATTTAGCCCCTTTTAAGATATATTATTACTACTTAACTTAATTTAGGTTTTGCTGTGCCTAAGTAAATATATTCCTTATTTAGTAGGTTTATTTATGCTGTTAGTTAAAAAGAGGTTGGGGCTAAGGTATAATTGTTAGTTCTAGGAGTATGATTGAGTGGCTATAATTTGCCTGAGGAGTGGGGTTAAAAAGCTAAAATTACCTTAAAAGAAAAGAGGTTAGTATACTGCTAAGACCTTAGTGATGAATGGGCAGTAATTATAGTTTCTTATTAACTAGCCTGCTGCCTATATAGTATAATATCCTATAAGATAGGAATAGTATAATGCTATGTATAAAGTAAAACTATTTTTATTAATAGTATAATACTATATGGTATAGAGATAGTATAATGCTATATATAAAGTAAAACTATCCTATATTAATAATATTAAATAAAATAAAAAATAAAAAATAAAAAACCTATAGTATAAGATATATATATATAGCTATATCTTTCTTATAGTATACTCTCTTACCTGCCTACCACTATATATTAGTAAGTATATCTTACCTTTAAGGTTTACTATCTTTTATATTATATTAAAGATAGATTGCCCTCTTTCTATTTTAACTTATTTCTTTTCTTTACTTAATCTAAACTACAGTCTATATATAACAGTCTGCTTTCTCCCTTAAGCTAATAACTGACTTAGAGGATGTAGAATATGTGTATTACCTATACCGATTACTATACTTACGGTTATATCTATAGGACCTGGGACTATATCTGTATATATCTAGGGTCTTAAAACTGCATTTAAAGCTATAGGGATAGAATAATAATATCTAGTAACTATAGTATATAGGCTTATATGACTTCCCTATTATCTGACTGATACTGCCGGCGTTAGTTTAAGCTCTAATGCCTAGGTTATATAGCATACTATCGATATATTAGTGTTAAACCTTAAGTTGCTTAGGCAGGCTCCTTTTAGATTATAATACCAGTTAGGAATATAGAAGGCAATAGAATAGATATTCTTTCTTTTCCTCTTTTTAACTTAAAACTCTATTATAAAGTGCTTCTATTTTGCCTTTTATTATCTCCTGATATATAGTTAAGACCTTAATAGATTTAGTTAGTTGGGGATAATAGTAGGTATATAACTAGAATCCCCTGACCTACTGGGGATAAAGTATAAGCCTTAGTTTTGCCTAAAGAAACTAGGATAACTGATTAGATATAAGTAATCTGCCTTGCCTACCTACAGTTAGTTATCTTTTAGGTGTTAGTTATTAACTTTATAATTTCTGTTATAAACTTTTAGTAGATTGACTTTTTTAAACTTTTGCTAAGGGCCTAGTTAATAAAAGTATTTTGCTAAAGCCTAGATCTACTATATATTTAAACTAATAACCTTTTGTAACTGCCTATATGCCTCTATTGGCCTAGACTGGATATATAGTATTAATAGCTTAAGTTAGAGGTTACTTATTTAGGCAGTTAAGAGTAAAGGATAAGTAGAAGGACTGATAGTTTTATTTTAACTTAGAGAGTAAGAGCTAATAGAGTGCTGATACCTAATTGAATGCCTTATTTCTAGGGCTAGGTTTACTAAAGACCTTTCTACTAGCTAGATAAGGTATACCTAAAAGCTTATTAATATAGTATATTTCTTTTTTTAGTAACTAACTTTAGCCTATTAAGCTGTATAACTGTACTATTAGGTGCTAGTCTCCTATATCCTAGCCTAATATATTAAGTAGGCTAATATTATTATATAACTGCCTACCTAACTGATATATGGGAAGATCCTTATATTATAATCTTAGAGTGTGTTTAAGGCAGGTTCTATAATGCAGTAAGGCTAGTTCTTTACTGTTGGCATTCTTTGTTAGAGCTGAATGTTTTAAGTAAATAGAGCTTAAGTAAATATAGAGTCTGACCTAAAAGTAATAAAAGGGTAGCTATAAGACTAAACGCTTTAATAATCTCTGTATTATAACTGGGTAAAGTCAGTATACTAGCTAAACTAATATAGAGGATTCTAAGTAAGATGTCGATATACTTGCGTGGCTATATATTATTATAATGGTTTTAAGTGCCTTTAATAAGAAGATATTATATTGCTTTTAGTAATAGTAATATTAAAGTGAAATATAGAATGTAAAGGTTATTTAAGGAGTATTAATAAGAGGCAAAATACTGCTTAGATATCTATTAAATTTAATATTATTTACTACTTTTATATAGCTATTATAAAAAAACGCTTTTATTCCTTAATTATTATTAATTAATTACTTATAACCCTATACCTTAACTTTAATATCTTTCTGTATTATTAATATCTATATAGTTTATTCTTAGTCTAATATATAAGTCTGGTAAGTATATATAGGGTAGAGAATTAACTAACCCTATAATTTAAGAGCTTTAAATTGTAGAACTACTAATTATCTCTATTTTCCCTATTACAGGCCTAGTATTTTATAGTAATAGTTTTACTTATTTAATACTTATTATTATATTTACTAACTTAACCTAGCACTATCCCTAATAGGATATATATTTAATAGCTCTGGGTTATCTAGTATATTTTTAGTGGCAATTAATAGCTTAAGTATAGCAGAACTTTAAATTAGTTATTTTAGTAAGATTTTTCTCTTTATGCCTAATATTCCTATAGATAGTTCTGCTAGAAAGTCTAAGACTAATATATATAGAAGTATATATATCTAGAAATAATAGTTATAATTATATAGCTATATCTTACTTAATAACTCTGCAGTTATTTAGTGCCAACTTAACCTCTAATATAGGTTAAGGGGGTAAGGGATTTCTAGTCTTTAGTCTATATACTCTTAAGACTGCCCTTTAGCTGCAATAAAGTATATTTTTCTATTTACAGGCCTTTACTGGTATGCTCTTTACTATTAGTATCCTTCTTTTTATTACTTATATCTATATATAGGTTAGTAAGAGGAGAGTATAGAGATGGCACTTAATTAAGTAGGGCTGGCTAGAGAAGGCCTTTATAGTATTAGTTGCTATTTCTATTATTAATATAGTATCTACTATATAGACAGGAAATGCACTGCAATTTACTATAAAGAGGTTAGGCGCTATTTTGCTTTATATTAAGTTTAAAGGTATACTGCAGGTACTTAAGTGGCTTATATTTACATTCTCTATAACATTTTATATAGTTATAGTAAAGTAAATTGCTAGAGGGAGAAGTAAAGGGCTGCCTAGTGGCAAGAAGCTTATAAGCTTTTTTATACTACTATTACCCTAAGGACTATAGCCTTCTCCTCCTCTGCCTCCTTAATAAGAAGATATCTATACTATATAATTATTAATATAATATTAATATATTAGGTTATAGATAGATAGCTAAATACTTTATTATTTTATTAAAGACTAAATATATCTCTATACTGCCTTATAGGTAAGCTAGAGTTTGTTAGTTACTATATATTAGATTATAGTTTTCTTACCTTACTACTCTATTATTTTATTAAAAACTTAACATATTTATAATGCCTTTATACCTCCCTAAATTACCTTTTTACCTATCTATCTTTAAACTTATTCCTTTCTTTTCTTATCTATCTACTTATCCCTATTGGAAAATCTAAGCTAACTATATAGCCCTTTACTTTTACTAGGTAAATATATCTATATCTAGGTAATAATGAATATTATAACCCCCTTATACTGGCACTTGCCATTTATAACCTATTTCTAGCCACCCTCTTTATAGTTCTCTTCCTAGCTATTATATAATTCCTGCAGTATAAAATATCCTAAATAGTAATTAAAATTCTTTATTACTTTACTTCTCTATATATACTTTTCTATACTGATAGCAAGCTTGTATGCCTTCTATACCTACCTACCTATTTCTATTGCTTTATTGTAATATAACCTTAAGTGTATTTTATTATTACCTAAACCCTACTACTTATAGAATAGGTAACCTTTAAGGACTTAATCTGCAAGCTTCTTTTTATAGTTTAAAAAGTCTTAATGCTTTTAGGCTACTAGGGTTATAGTATAATACTAAGTATATTCTACTTTTAGCTTCTGTTACTGTATATTACCTTTCTTTCTATCTTTTATTATACTGTCTTTATTCTCTCCTTTTTCTTTATTTATGTAGTATTAGTAGATATTATATAGCTCTTTGCCCTCTTTATAGCACTTTTAGTTATTTTAGCTATCTATAACTAAATTAAGTACTACATGCCGGTATATATTGCTACTTATGTAATTATCTGTAGCAGTATGCTTAAATACTAGTAGCTATAGCCTCCTAGAGCTACCTTATATATCTAGCTAGATAATAATAGCCTTACTGTATTATCTATTTCTGCCTGTATGCCTGCTCTGCTGTATATAGTTAGCTATTCTATATAGTATTTCTATATATACTATTACTTAAATATTAGGTATATTAATACTAAGATTAAGTGTATTTATTGCTATAATTACTCTTCTATCTCTATATTGCTTATACTTTATATTACTTATTTAAAACTTAAGCTATTTTGCCTTTCTATCTTATATATTAATCTCTTAATAATAAGTATTATAACCTAGCTTTATGGCTAGATATTCTATAGCCTCTACTTACTGGCAGTAGATAATAATCTTAGCTGGCTATAAGTACTCTTCTAGCTTCTAGTTAACTATTACCCTTACCTACTTAATAATAGCAGTAACTGCTTTCTTAGCAGTTAAGGCTAGGACTGACTTAATACTGTAAGCTATATTGCTATATATTATCCTTACCTAGATTATAATAATATCTTTATGCTATATGTTAATTAGATTGAAAAATGCTGGTTTATCTGCTAGCAGTAGTGTTATAGTAAGATAGATTATTTAAACCCTAACTAATATAAGGGTACCTAGCTTATATAGCTTGGGCCAAAAAGATAGGCTTTCTTCTATAATTATATGGCATTTATTAATAATAATCTGGTCTACTTTAGCTATAACTTGCTGTAACTCTAGAAAGTCTAGAAAGCGTTTTGTTATAGCCGACTTTAGTGTTATAAATATGATTAATATATCTCTAGGTATCCTATTACTTCTCTATTTAGTATATAATATCTTGAGCTTTTAGTATTGATTTATTATATTACCTTAGAGAGATATAAGCAGGATGATTACCATAGTGAGCCCATTGGGATAGCTGGCTGCAGGTAGTATAAAGCAGAGACTCTTTTTAGTACCTATCCTTATAATTATAATTATAGGACTCTTATTTATTATAATTGCATTAACTGCTTCCTGCTACTTACTATAAAACTGGATGTAATTTCTGTATAGGTGACTAAGCTTTTAGTTAATATTAACTTGCCTAAGGGTCTTTTATTACCTTAGCTATAGGTCTTTTATTGCTTTGTAATGTAATGATGGCGTCTTCTGTTTATGCCTTAGTGTAAGAAGCTCTTTAAACCTATTAATAGTAGATAGGAAATTAAGTAGCTAATACTACTTTTTGCTGATAAACTGGAAGTTAATATATCGTTTATTTATCTTAAAATACCCTTCTGTAATAAGCCTGCTATATATTAACCCTGCAGTTAAAGAGCTATAGCAAGCCTATATATCCTAGATACTGTCCTATTCTATGTTGCTATTACTATTACTACTATAACCTTTATTAGCTTCTCTGATAAGAGATGTATAAGTAGTAGTGCCGTTATGGAAATAGCGCTATATAATTATAATAGAAAGATATCTTTAGCTACTAATAGTAAGTCTACCTTAATAACTTTTAAGGCTTATTTAGTATAGTATATAGGTTATGTATATAGATATCTAATATAGGCCAGGGCCTAGATATTGCGGCTTGGCTTTTATTAATCTTTAAGGATGCCTATATATATTCTCCTTATTATTGCTTCTGTTGCTACCAGTCCTATATCTATCTTTCCTATTATTGCCATTTAAGTCATTAAGGGTTTCTTCTAGAGCCTAGAAGTTAGAAGATAACTTAGTCTTATCCTAAGCATTTGCCTGTATATCTTCCTAGAATGGCAGTATAAGCCATAAATAATAAATAACTAATATACTAACTTTATATGGCAGGAAATGGTATATAATCTTAAGTTGCTTGGTTTTTAAGAATCCTTTATAGTATCTAGCTATAAGTATAATAACTTTATGCTTATAGAGGATATTTTATATCTCTCTATTAGCAGTATTTCTATACTATAGGGTAAGCAGCTTTAATAACTGGGCGGCTTGCCTACTACTTAGATATATTATAAATAGCAGATATTTAAGAAATTCTTTTAAGTACTTACTATAATGCCAAGCTTTCTTTTTAAGAATCTTAGGCTTACCTCTAGACTTTCCCTTAAATTAGGCTTTTTATAAAACTGTATTAGTCTATACTTTATAAAATACCTAGCTATTACTTTCTGGCATTAGCTAAAAAAGGTTATTTATAAATAAATAGCCTATATTAGTATCTGCTATATTATTAATAAGCTTATCTTATAGGATTTATAGCAATTTAAGTTTAAGAGGTAACTAATCTTTATACTTATTATATAAAAGTAAATACCTATATAGTAATGCCTTGGCTTATAGTAAAGCAATCTATAGTATAGAGTAAATGCTAAAAATACTAACCTAAATGCCTTTATATATTGCCTTCTTATTATCCTAACTAACTAAATCTAATATAGCCTGCTAACTACTAGCTGCTATACTATAATTATAAAGCTAAATAATAAATTGCATTAGTATGGTATTCCAGCCCTTAGCGCTACTAACTAGAAACTGATATATTATCTTAAATATAATTTTAAAGTGACCTAGGCTTTTATCTTTAGCCTTTTATCTGGCCTGCCCTTGCTTTACTTTCTGCTAGATATATAGAGCCTTTTTATTAACTGTATACTTAATAAGAAATACTTAAGAGATTACTATAATAGCTAACAGTTTAGAGGTAAAATTTGTAAAACTCTTCTATATTTTATTATCTTAGATACTTAAAATAGTTAAGAAACTAATAAGGATGCTATTATATTTAGTAACTTTAGTAAAATAATTAAGAATAGAGATATAAAATATAAGGGCAGTATCCTCAAGCTATTAATATAACTTAGTAATTTGCAATAATATCGGCATAGGCTTAACTTTATTATTAATATTAATAAGTTCTATTATATAATCTATTATTATATTAAAAGCAGTATTTTAGCTTTTAGTTAGCTTAAATAGTGGCCAGTCTAAGATATCCTTATAAGAAATAGCCTAAACTATATAGGTAAAGAATTAAAGATAGATAGTAATATACTTTTCTTAAATCTATTGCTTAAACTAGAAGTAAAAGGGCATACTGCATTCTTTATGTAATTCTTTGTGATTTACTTTAAATAGTATATTCTATAAGATTACATTTAGCCTAATTGTATTAGTAGCTTTTTAAATAAGGCATCTAATAGCTATATATATATACTGAAACTTAGTATTATCTTTAGCTATAGGGTTATCTAGCTTTATAGTATACTTTAATAATATAAGGCCCTTTAAATACTATTTCTTATTACTAAAGTCTTTTAAGTAGGTAGTCAATCCTAGTTAATAAAGCTATAAGTTTAGTGTAGCTAAGTTACCTATCTCTTTAATAGTCTTTATCTCCTTCTTTTAGGCCTCTTTAGACTTTACCTAAAAGACTTAAGTGGCTTATTAAGTAGCTATATCTTCCCTTACCTGCTTAATATCTAGACTCTCTAGATTATAACCTCTTACTACCTTAAAGTATTTACTATATAGGCCTTTAGTAAAAAGCTATTAATAGAATATACTATCTCTCTAGTATATTAAGCCTATATTTACTTTAATAGTATTGGCTTTTTATAGGCCAGGCCTTAGGTCTAGCTTAACTTTATATACTTTCTAGAGGTATTTATTTCTTTGTCTTAGGTTTATACTTACAGTCTGGCATTTTATAGTAAAGATATATTAAAACCCTCTACTTTTAGGCTTGCTAAATGCTTTAATCAGTTAATTAGTATTTAGTATAAGCGGTAAAGCTAATATCTCCTTATTGCTTTTAATAAGGTTAAGTGCTTTAGCCTATAACTTGACTTTATTAATATCCTTCTTTATAAGTCTATATGGTTTATTGTAAAGATATACTTAGATTCTTCTATATATAACTATATACTTATATAACCTATAGTATAGAAGGTATAGGTTATTTATATAGTTAAAATATTTTATTATATTAACTTAATATTAATAAAAATATAAAAATAAATTAAAGACTATCTTTTTTAAAATTAATAGCAGCTTAAACCCTTTTTACCTGCTTTTAAGGTAAACTTACTTTTCTTCTATTAATAAGAGCTAATATAAGTATAACTGCTATATCTCTATATAGTAGTTAAGGCAAGCTCCTAATTAGGTGCTATATATAGGCTACCCTTACTAATAGACTTATATTAAATCTAATATCTATAGTTAAAGCCAGTAATAGAAGCACTTTTATAATAAAAAAAACACTTTATTATAATCCTATTATCAAAATTTATATACTTATAAGTTTTTATAAAGATTGTATTATATCTTATAGGCAAACTGAAGTTTATTGGTTATCCTAGATTTAGTTTGTCGGTTGCCTTATATTATATTAGTATTCTTTCATTTCCCACCAAAATTAGTTTGTCGGTTGCCAAACGACGCAAGGGATGCCATTAGGGGTATTTCCTATGCCGACAATGACCACGGGGCCAGGTACAAGGTCTGTACCGTTGAAATGCGTGAGCAGATTTCTGCGTCGCAGTGGCTCGAGTTGTCTCTGAAGCTTCTCCCAGGTTGTGTTTCCTTCTGTTTTGAAATCGATGAGGACCACTAGTGGCCGGTCCGGGTCAGACTCGAAAACTCCAGCAGGAGGCTCATTGGCAGTCGAAAGGGAATGGCAAGGCATCTCTCGTCCACATGAGAATATGTCTCTTTGACGGTCGAAAATTTCGAGTAATGGATTGAAATACATACTTTCCAGGGTATGATTGACCTGCAGTTGGAAATGACGATGAGCCACGTACAAGTCATCATCCTCCTTCCATATATCAGCTTCAACACTCGGGCAGCCTGCAGAAATGGCGTCCAAAAGTGGCACATTCCTTAAATAGTCGTTATGCGAATGGCAACGCACAGGTTGTGTGGTCACTGTGGAGTCGGATAACCAGTGTCCGATGCCAATTGATGCCGCTGCGGAGTCGATCCACGGGTGAACGATCAGGTCCATTTCGTCCGGAAGGTAATGATGCAAGGCATTTCCTAGGATATGGAACAGGCCACTGTCCGATGAGCTCCCTTATCAGTATGTTCCTCGAAGGTTCGGTCTGAATGGGGCAGGAGGATATCGAAACTCACGTCATGGAGAGATAGCTAATAATTAGCAGGCAGAAGATTCTCCGTAGCTTCCTTCGAAACTGGACGACTTGAAGACGTGGCAACGAAGATGCTCCCAATCCTTTGATATGTAAGTTTCGTCGTCTTGGAACGAATTCATTCATATCCAGAGGCCCCGGCCAGTCCGTTGGACTCTCCATTGAACAGCCATCGTTCATGTACTCGACAGATGACTCCAAGTCATGTCGTGGGGCTTGGGAATGCTTCATGATGCCACTCTGCAGTTTGACATCGGCTGAAGGCTTCAGCAGCAGACTCCTGTTCTTTGAGCCTTTGTTTCTCGATCAAGCACTTGGATACTGTCACACAGCTAACGGAACTCGCAGGAACACAAAGTGGAGTATGAGAGTTCAAGTGAAAGTCAATCTTCAGTCTGGGTTCCAGCATTACTGCATAGAAGAATACGAGATGTATGTAACATGCTGCGCCGAGGCCGCGTAAGCACTCCCAGTCTTCTCAAAGATATGGTAGGCGTTTTCACTATCGTTTGAAACAGTAAATGCGGCTCTTGTGTACCAATTGACTTTCGCTGGGGGTGGGGATCGACGCCCATCCGTGCCGGATTGCCGAGATATCGGCCTAAGACTCTCAGACTCTAGCCAAGGATGGAATAGCTGACTTGATCTATTTCGTTCCAAGGCTAGCTCACTATACCTTAAAAACGCCCGTGCTGTCAGAGCTTACGCGGTCTTGGCAACCGTCTCAGAGCCAAGCAGACCAATGGCTACTCAACATCAATTTGGCTTGTTGATAAGCTTAGGGACTGGTTTCATATTCGTATACAGTACGATGCTTGTGCTTAACAGTCTTTGACGAGTTTGATTTGCCATTCAGCATAAGATTCTTAGCACCACGTGAATGAATCCCTAATAGATAAGCTACTGTATGTTCAGATACTTTATACGCTCCAAGAGTATAAACTCCTTGCCTGTTGAGAGAAAGCTTGGTTAAGTAGGTGGTTTACTGCAGAGGATAAACTAAGCTTTTTGCCTATAATCTTAGGGTAACGCTAGGGCGTTTTCTAACTTATGATCTGCAAAAAGGTTTCTAGCCTGGAACGATAATCTCAAGGACGGCTCGGATCACCAAACTGTTCATTTCTCGTGGTCATTAGAGTCCTATGATGTCAATGAATGCGTAAGTCTCTTACCTTATTAGTGAACCCTGTCTCATATTAAAACGTGGCTATGCTTGCAGATCTCGGTCATGCTAAAGATAGGGGGTTTAACCGATTTAGGTGGCATTTAGATTTCATCAGTGGGCATATACGATTACGCGGTTAAAGAGAAGGGAATGCCAACTCCGAGTTTATTGTAAGTCTTGTTGAAACCACCCTGCCGTTCTTGAAAGATGTCTCATTATATGTAAGAAGCACATTGGTATAGCTATTAAGCCGTTAGAGCATAGCTGTTTATCGCTTAACTGTAATATTTCAAGACATATAGAGGTTAATTACTTATACTACAGTTTCCTTGTCGTTTATAGATTAATAATAGTTGCATTATCTAGCAGAATGGGCATATTGAAACATTATCTTCTTGTCATTTTATATTGGGGCTCTTTAGCTATTGCTTAACTGTCTGATAACGCCCCCATGCTTACACCAGGACAGAAAGGGGAGACAAGCTCTAAAGTATGCCTAAAAATACACTTCTTGCCGCGCGCTTTACTAGCTGTAACCAACAACTAGTGCCGGCAATTCTCAAAAGGCCGGCATGCTTTTAAATGTCTGAGACTGGCTCGCACAGTCTCTCCTAGTGACGCGTCTTGTTATCAGTTGTACTTAGGAGTGTACCTCAAATGAATTATGGCAGGCGGGCACGTGCATGAAACACGGCAGTGCAATGTCGGTGATTTTAGTGGATAGGGATCGACCTTTTCGTAACAGTGATCCAATCAGCCATGCACATGGGTGAGATGAGACCGATTGCTGTCGGATAGCAGGCATCGCTTTACGGTTTGATGATCGTATTATTGATAAGGTGGCACTACCACGGTCTTGCATCTGATTATAATATAGAAGACATCGATCCATTTGACAATTGGCAGCAGTCCAAGTCCCATCTCACTTTGACTTCTATTTCAACTATTACTTTTTGCTTCACAGCACCTCTACAAAGTATTACTTCTGTCCAAGTCCTATTTGGAGACGATGGATCATCCACACTTGGTGGGGAGCAGAGGGCCCTTTTTCTCAACGCCAGCATCTTCCTCACCACCCTATACCCCAAACAATGGCGTACTAACACCGACCATCGCTCACTCTGAGTCTGGAACACAAGTCGAGCTTCAGCCGTATACGGGAAGTGACACGAAGCAAGAGGTATATTCACGTCCATCCGACAGATCTAAACGACCACGTCATATCTTCGCAAAGCACAAGAAGTGGATGATCGTGTACATGGTGTCCATAGGCGGAGCGTTTTCCGCCTTGTCATCTAATATTTATTTCCCGGCGATCGATACAATATCCAAAGACCTTGGCGTCAGTGCGACCGACGTTGGTTTCACCATTACCGTGTACATGATTGTTCAAGGAATCGCGCCCTCACTGTATGGCGGCATCTCAGATGCACGCGGTCGACGAATCACATTTATTGTCGCCCTCGTAGTCTACCTCGCCGCAAACGTGTCGTTGTCTTTCACATCCAACCTGGCCATGCTTGTGGTTCTGCGAGGTTTGCAAGCTGCTGGATCGGCTGCGACCATTAGCATCAGCACTGGTGTGATTGCCGACATCGCTGAACCCGATGAGCGAGCGGGCTTCATGGGAACCAACGCCGGCATAAGGTAGGCACATCCCCAAAGCTACAAGAATTCTTGATTGACAACTGTGATACAGAATGATTGGTCAAGCTATAGGCCCCGTCATTGGTGGACTGCTGAACAGTGCATGGGGATTCAGAAGCATCTTCTGGTTCCTCTTCGTGTTCAGTGCGTTGGTTCTCTTGGGACTGTTGGTATTTCTACCAGAGACACAGCGAACAATAGCTGGTAATGGTGACGTGCCTCTTGAAGGCTTTTACAAACCCTGGTCTTATTTCTTCTACCCACCCAAGGAATGGACAAACGCTTCTACTCCACCAGCACCAAAGCTAGAGAAGCTCTCTTGGAAGACCATCATTGAGCCATTGACTTATATCCTTAGAAAGGATGTTCTAGTTCTACTTTCCTGGGGCGCTCTTGTGTACACCATTTGGAGCATGGTCACGTCCTCAACCACAACAGTGCTACTTAAGACTTTCCCCGACCTTACACAATGGCAAGTCGGCCTTTGCTTCCTCCCAAATGGAATCGGATGTGTAATTGGGTCGGTATGTACTGGTCAACTGATGGATCGAGCTTTCAAACGTGCCGAGGCTCGATACAAACAAGAGCATGGACTCGTCAACGTCGACGTCAAGTCCTGCCGGGACTTTCCTTTCGAACGTGTCCGGTTATCACTGCTTCCTTATTTCAGCGTGATTTTTATCGTTTCAATGGGGCTGTACGGGCCGAGCTATGAGTTTAATGACCTCAGGAGGTATTTTGCGGGAAATCTGGTTGCGTCCCTGGGTCTGCAATTCATCATCGCATCTACCGCAACGGCCATCTTCAACATCAACTCGACAATATTGGTAGACTACTTCCCGGATAACTCAGCGGGTGCCACAGCCACAAATAACCTGTGCCGTTGCCTCCTCGGCGCTGCGGGCGTCAGCGTCATACAGCCTATGATCGCCAGACTCAAGATCCGGAACGCGTTCCTTGTGCTCACAGCGATTGCTGTTTTCTTCTCACCATTGGTCTGGGTTCAATGGAAAATGGCAGAGAAACGGAGAAGAAAGAGTCTTGGTGCCTAAAAGAATCGAAGGTTTACAAACTATTATTGTCGTGATAGGAGTTGTAGGTAGTAGAAATGCAATATAGTTGGACATTCTATGTAGTATCTAAGCACTGCACCTTCACATTAACCATCAAATACATAAGCTTTATTTCCTTGCCTTAGATCTCGGCGTTATCTCCAGCCACTCCCCTGTATCCTCTGTGGATGATCGAGGTAAGAAACTTGGGGGATGAATAAAGTTGAAGATCCCAACGGCGATTACCATCATGGCCCCATCAAGCCCGATAAAGTACTGCTCATGCGTAATAAGGTAACCTGTCCAACCCTGTACAAGCTCTATAGTGCGGTATATGCTCCTCAGATAGATGCACAACAATGACAGCGTCATGGCACTTAGTATAGGAATAGAAGACTGCTTTCCGGATTTCAACATGCCTCGTCTAGTGGACCGAACCAGAAAGTCGATTGCAAGAGCACAAAAACGCTCATGGAAGCCAATTGAAAGACTATTCCCGCCACCATGGTGTTTGTGCCTGGATCTGTGTTGCCGTTGACTTTGTTCACTTCCACTGAGGCCATACCGCCACCGATTGCCTGGACAACGAGGGAAATCGTGTCGCAAGTACAAAATATCCAAAGATATAGACTCGGTCGAAGGATGGAGCAGTCGCGGCCGAAGACTTGAATCAAGCGGCCAAGGATGATATAGACACCAGCAGTGAAGAAGACGGGGGCTATCAATGGTCAGTCAGTTAGATAGCCGCCCAGAGGGACTGTCCCGATAATGTCGGGAATGCATACCTATGATCAGTGTCGAGATCTGCATAAGGAACGCAGTCGAGTTATAAGGGCATTGAGAGGACCAAGCTCGGCCCGCCCAGCCGATGATTTCGACTATCGTAGCCATTAGCTAACGGCCATAGCAATAGATACAGCGGGAAACACATACCCAGTCCACCAATGACAAAGACGCTGCACCACCAGATTCTAGACCGACCAAGTTGAATTAGGTGTACAATGGTAGAGAGGCCGAACAAGATACAAAAGACAATTCCTGCAGCAGTGGATGGAACGTAGCCATATGAAGTATGGGTGCCCGCTATGTAAGCGTGGCAGCCCTTGCGTAAGTCTTGTTCTGCTGACATGCTGCGTTGGTGCGAGTCAGGAATAGGGAAAAAGACTGAGTGGGCGAGGAGATGGATCTAAAAGCTGGACCATAGCGGTTGATTTATATACTTGCCATTGTTGTGAGAACGTACGCCAACGGACCGGGGTCTTTCTCTCCTATTGGTTCATGGATGAGACCATAGTTGGTGTAATCGAGACTGCGATTTTCGCAGTTTGATACCAGAACTCTTCAAGGCCGAAGGCCACGCAGGGTGCGACATTCTGGCACAGCCACCAGTGTTGAGATTGCTTGTAGACCCAGAACCGGAATTTCAAGTAAGCCATCGCCTTATCTTGTAAGAACGTGGGCTTACAAAGCAGACAAATCTGATTGCTCACTGGCCATAACGCGTAAGCACCAACTTATCAGCCCCGCATTTCCTCGGAGTTTGTCTGCCACGACTGTCCTGAACTGCGAAGTTCGCAGTTCGGACTTTGACGAAGAGTCGTCGCCACCTACACCGGATTGCCGTTCCCTTTGTCTCAGTCTATCGTAGAGAAACTTGTTGACCATTTCGAGTCTAACATTCCGTCAGCCTTCGCTTGAGCCATTCGCTGTCACTATGCATCCAAGACCTAGCCGCGCAAAAAGCTGTACGGCATGTCGGCAGGCTAAGCTGGCTTGTGATGCTCGCCACAAACCCGCTGGAGTCTCATGCACTAGGTGCAATAAGCGTGGACTGCAATGTCGGTTTGATTCGAATTTCAAACGAATTCCGATAAGAAAGTTAGTAACTTCCCTGCGGGTTCCAAGAACAATTGACCGATCCCCACCCCTAGTAACGACTCTAATACCCATGCTCACAGTATTGTTGAGGCAATCACCAACTGCATCGACCCTCAGCAACCGCCTTCTGGTCAATCAAGCAGCATGGAAGCCCATTGTCATACGAAGCAGTCGACAATGACACAAGAACCCGGCATGTCGTCCTCAGCCTCCACGCGCTCCTATAGTCCATCTTCTCATACCGACTCTGAATATTCAACTGCGCCTATCGGTACTGCTAAATGTACTGCCGAAACTAGCGTTGATGGATGTACCTGGAGCAGAGAGGCATGGCTGCAGCTAAAAGCCGTCGACATACCCTCCAGTTACCAGCTTGGAAGTCTCACCGTGAACAATACAGTCGCTTTGGATTTGTTTCAGCAGTCAGTATTACTATACCCCGAATGCAAATTGAAGCTTGACAGAGAACTGAACTGACTCAAGAACTAGCTTCGATAGCTACTATCGTCCGCACGCCAAGTTCTTGCGGCCCATACGTACGTCTTTAAGCCAGTACTCTCAATCCTCCCCACATCTTTTCTGGACCATCATCCTCTGTTCTTCTCAAATGCATCCGAAACACGCGCACATGTATTCCTCTATTGTGACAGAGCATGAGGCCATGCTCTCAGCGACCGTTCTTCGTGCGCCACTCAACATCGAGATGATGCATGCCCTACTTTGCCTCTGCTTATGGCCAGTTCCGAAGCTTCGCCTTTGGCAAGACTTGTCCTGGGGATACATAGGGCTTGTTGTCAACTCTGCCATGCAGCTCAATTGTCACCTGCCATCCAACCCGCTACTCAACATACATCTAAGGAGAAATGCCAGCCGTCGCGCTGTGCCAAACATCGACGCTGCTGTGAGGGATACTACTTGGCTTGCGTGCTTCGAGATGAACACTCGGTATGTTCCCTTTGGCTGCTACACCGTTTAAAACACATGAGGTCCGCTGCTTACACGGCAATACTCTGATAGGCTTAGCGAGTTCTTGGGGTTTCCATCCCTATTCTCGTCTGGATACTTCCTGAACTGTGTATCTCGTGCTCGAGAACAAGCATCAAACAGTTTGGACCAGACCGACGACAGTCTATTAGAAATTCGCTTGCTTACTGTGACGTCGATGGCAAAGCTCGATATGATCACAGACCCCGCCCTTCACTATTCCCAGACGCAAAGTAGCATTCGCGACTTGGAGATACTGAGAAGCTCAAACCAGCACTCCTGGAATCTCAAAACGAAAATCATTTTGCAAGGCGCAAAACTGTATTTGTTTGCCATAACACTTCTATTGCCTCATCCGAAGGAGCCCGTCGAAGCTCTGCAGGCTATCACTAATCGAGACGCGGTATTGATCAGCGGATTAATGTGTGCTTCGACAATGATATCAGATATGCTCCACCAACTCCACGATGAATCCAGTCAAGGCTCAAAAGATATTATTTGCAGTGTAGCGTTCTGGCCAAAGACACTCATCAGCCACCTGTTCTTTGCAGCGACATTTATTTTCCGGGTTCTTTTGTCACATTCAAGTCTTACCCCGCAGGATATGAACCTGGCTATGTCACGTCTTGCCGATGCACACGCAGTATTTAGAATGGCACCGTTGCATCCAGATCGAACACGGGCTGCTGATATCATCCAACGGTTGATAGAAGTTGCTCGCGCTTATGTAACGAAAGACAAAGACAAAAATGACACCAAGGACCTGCTCCCGAGAGGCCTCCTCGTCACTGGCCGCTTGGGGGCATCAGTCATGTTTGATGCCGTTTTGCGGTCTGTACACTACCAGAAACAAAGTGCACAGAGGCGCAAGCTCCATGCACCAGTTGAAGTTGGTATATATCGAGCCGGGGCGCTTAACGCTGGAACACAGCTGCGTGTAGACGAAGAAGCAGGTTCGAATGTAGGGCTGATAGAGCAGCATCAATCTGCAGACGTTTGTACAAATCCATCTGATACTCCAGGTGTAGCCGGATTTGGTGATTTGTTTGATTTCGAATTTATGGATTCCTACGAGTACATTATGAGCGCCGACCCGTCCCTGATGATTAACGACCTGGGGGAACCAGGCTTTATAACTTGATAATCTCTCTTACCTGTGAAATATATTATTGCATCTATTATAATATATTATATTAATACTTTTACCAAACATCTCACCAACTCGACCTTCTTACATGAAATCAGCAATGTATTTAGGCAGCCAATAAAATGACAATTGGAATTTGAGAGGGCGTATTGGTTAAATGCAAAACTACTCATACATGCAATCTTGGAAAAGATTATCAAAGAAATGCAATTAAAGAGGGGAAGGCGATCACACCAATTGTAATTTGACAACTGATGCATTAGGCAGAAGTGCAAATCACGCATTAATTTCCAAAGATCATCAACATCGCCACCACCGCCAGCCTCAGAACCTCTGCTTGCTCCAATCATAGTACCCTCCAGTCCTCACCGCATCGCAGCTATCATGAGCTTTAAGACGCCTCAAAAGGCGAGCGTCTTGTCTACCATTTCTCCACATCTTATAACCAAGCAACTCCTAGAAGATACCCGACATGCTGTACATGTTGTGATGGTACGTTACCTGCCACTGAAATACAGATTTTACTAAGAAAATACCAGCAACCTGAGATATTGCCTCCGATTCGAGAAGTTGCATACACCTGGCAATGCGTAAGTTTATGATTATTTACTTGCCGTGTACGTGCCTGACTATCCAATAGTGCTACTGCTGCCACGGCCCGATGAATCTTGCTTTTGGAAATGCCTGCATACAGTGCGGACATCACCGTTGTGGTAGCTGTAATTACTCTCAGTCTTAAGTCCGAGAAAATTTATTGGCACAAGAAATGCCAACAGGGACTGTCAGAATGGCCAGTATAAACTCATCAGCTTACGCCTGGAACCAAGAGTTCTTCGACCGGCAGATTCAAAAATACCCGGCAGAAAACACACCTGCGGTAGCAACCTTTTCAAGCGTCTACGATCTCATTAAAAACTTTCTTTCGGTATCTGGTGATATGGAGGCTTTCCTTGGGCCTAGCACATATCAAATGTTGGAGCTTGAGCCTCTCTGCAAGTCATGCACTATGGATGATTTGTATACTGGAACTGACCCTCGTGTGACTCGGCCCATGGCTCTTCTGGATGATCGATGTCGGCGAATGCATCATTCAGAGCCATCAGGTGGTCACATGCGCCGTGACCGCGGGCCTTTGAGTTCTTCGCAGCTATTACAAGAGCTTAGAAAGAGTGTAGGTTATGATGACCCGACAACTTTGGATCGTGACTAACTATGAAAATCGTAGCGGTATGGATGCATTGGTGAGACTGATGCTGCGAGGCGACTACTGTGAGACATTTTCTGACATCATGCGACTTGTGCATCTGCTGACTCTTACCACCAGCTATGTGGCTAATCCAGACTGTTGGGTGATTGCGGCGTTGGCTTCAACTGCTTCTAATGTTCAGGCTACGTTTCTGGCCGACTTCTTTTATAAATACTTGGGGTCAAGAACATCACTGGGTATCCATCGGCCGATGCGAGGACCACTTATTTTTGGTCTCGAATTCCATCTCCAGTTCTACGTCTGGTGTGAAGGCGGCCCACAGTTCCCCGATCTTAGAAAGAAACGGAACGGAAAGCCTCTACGCCAGAGTCGCCAGCCCTATTACCTCAAATTCGGCGACGCAAATGAGCCACAGGTTCATATCTATGAGACTCAGGTCTCCTGTCTCATCGCAGGCATAGATGAGGACTCATGGGTCGCATATCAGTTCGTTGATACATACTACCAAGGGAACGCACCACTTGCGCAAGATGAAGAGAATGGCGTTAAACCAGATCCCTTAACAGGGGGGCTATTTGATGCAAATCTCCCTATCTGGACTCCGAGGGAGTACTTCCTTATTGTCTACGAGTGTCGACTAAAACAAGTCAGGCATGCTATGCATAACCTGGTCGCAAGATTGCTTCTAAGATTGGAGCCATATGTAAGTGGCCCAAGATATGTGAAATACTATGGATGGAGCACTTATTTGGATTTAGACACAGGACGAAGGGGATATGGCATCTTTTTCGAGTGGGGGAATCGTGGAGACGATGGCCCAGAAGAAGTTGACGCAGCGAGTCCTCAACGAAGCAAACCGATTTCTACCACAAACAATTCACTCTATCTGCAAGGCGATTGAGGTTTGGGATAGATTCAGCCGAAGAGATATTGCCTACCTCGCAGATATACTGAAGTCTGATTCTAAGAAGAGCCCAATCCCATCAGTCAAGGTAGTCACCATGATAGAAGATCACATCGATGCATTGCGAGACCTCCAACGACGCGCAGAAGAACAAAGAGACTTGTGCGCAGGGCTTGCTCGAAAGGTATGTGAGGAGAGTCGACAAGAGGGGACGAACTTTCGCGGAGAGGCTTACAGAAGTAGCTGGAAATGCAGATTGTAATGGAGGATAATGAAGTCACGGCCCGACAGCAAGCAGGGACGGAGATGACAAGATATTGGACTGGTATTGGTTTGGTAGGTACAAGCAGTTTGATTCTGTATATCAAGACGTTAACCTCAACCATAGGTCTTTCTACCGCTCACGGCTGTTACTGGTATATTCAGTATGCAGGCGGGCATTTTGCCGGAATCGTTTTACAAGTGGTGGATTTTTATTATTTTCTGGATTGTGATCACGCTTCTCGTTATTCTCGCGGTCGAATTCAGATCATTACGTTCTTCAATCCCAAGATTGGGCAGCGAGTGTTCTTGCAGTAGGACTTCTTCCCCCTGGTACCCCATTACATCAAGATTCTCTCTGTCTTCAGCGACGGACTTTTCTGCTGAGATTGAGCTCACCACAAGGTCCCCGGGTAGGACTGTTTAGAGTGGAGCTTTCTGGGGTCCTTCATTTTCCCCAGACATCATGAGATGGTGCGACCTCATTCATGGCTCTCATTGGTGCGGCAGTGTTTTTCCAGAAGCGATCCATGGACGATCAGCTTGACACGATATTCAGTGGAGAATGATGGGTGCTTAACTGGATAAGCATATTAACCCAAGCTCCATACGGTATTTCGGAAGCACCAACTCCATCAATTGGAGCAAACTGCCATTGGCCCGTACCGGCAAAATAGAGTTTCAGATGCTGATCCCCGGTTTAGCCTAATACCACTTTCTGCCGTGACCTCATGCCTTGATCGTATAAGACCATCGTGATGTCTTTTAAGATTCATTTTTCGTAAACAGTTGATTTTCTATTAGTGGCAATTGAGGTCTTGACTGCCGATATGTTTGATCGCATCAAGACCAAGGCTCTTCTAGTAGCCTGCCTGGTTTTCTCAGGCTCAGCATTACCCAGTGGCAATGACAAACGCCATTGGGTAGGCACCTGGGCGTCGATGCCTCAGGAAGTTGAGCCTGCAAACTTAGCCCCAGCTCCTTTTGTACGTTTTCATCCAGGACTGATGAAGCTCTCTTGCAAAGCCCTCAAGTACTAATAAATAACTTTGCGACAGGGAGGAGCAGATGCAGCAGCTCAATTCGAAAATACTACTCTTCGCCAAACATTTCACATGTCCATTGGAGCTGAGAAGATCCGTATTCGATTTTCCAACATCTTTGGCAAAACGGACTTGCCCATCACTGCGGCATCAATTGCTCTACCAGCCGGTGGAAAGGCCGGTGTCGGTCAAATCGATACCAAGACCACGAAGCAGCTCAAGTTCAATGGCAAGAAGTCTGTGTCTGTCCCAGCAGGAGAGATTGTCTACTCCGACCCCATTGACTTCAAGCTGAAGCCTCTGTCCAACCTCGCATTGTCTGTCTACACTGAGAAGGGTCAGCTTGGAAACAAGATTACTGGGCATCCAGGCAGCCGAACGACGTCTTGGATGCAAAGGGGGAACCATGTCCACGCTGCATCTGTATCTGAGGGAAGCACCAAGCATTGGTATTTTGCGAACGGGGTTGACTCGTGGGCACCCAAGGACCACTTCGCTGTTGTACTTCTCGGAGACAGTATCACCGATGGCCGTGGAAGTACGGACGACACCAATGATCGGTAAGAAGAGTTTCGCAGAGTTCGGTACCTTTGCTTACAATCTCCAGATGGTCTGATGCTCTTGCAGCTCATTTGCAAGAATCTGGCATGTCGAATGTCGCTGTGAACAACATGGCAGCAGGTGGCAATGCTATCCTCTCAGGCGGTCTAGGACCTATCCTGCTCCAACGATATAAGCGAGATGCCTTGGAACAGCCGGGTGCCAAATTCGTCGTTGTCTTCGAAGGCGTCAACGACATCGGGCCATCCGCAGCCGACGATGCTACCCAAAAGAGGATCAAAGACGGCCTCATCGCAGCGTATATACAAATCGCGAAGGATATTAAGAAGGCGGGCATGACCACTATTGGAGCAACAATCACACAAATGCTTGGAAACCAGTACTACGCCCCCGAAAGAGAGGTTACTCGAGTCGCCATCAACGACTGGATTCTTGGAAATGGAACTTACGACCATACAGTGGACTTTGCGTCTTTGATCGGAAGTGGAGATAAGCTGCTTCCTCAGTATGACTCTGGCGACGGTCTACATCCCAATCCTGCGGCATACAAGTTGATGGGTACAAAGTTTCCGATTAAGGTTTTCAAGAAATAAGTATAGTTTTAAGCGTAGGACAGATTGAATATTAACTAAGACTCAAAGAACAAATGTCGATTAGAGTTCTAGCCTGAAACTTTGATACATTTGGGGCCAAATATGTATAGCAGGGCGGAATAGACTAAGACGCTCACAGCATATGCTGTAGATCAGATCAGGCTAGTCTGGATTACGTGGCTGTGCTGCGTTGCGCATGTGCCTTGTACCTAATCGAGTTCAGGAAGAAGTTCCCCCTGGTATCATTGAAGTATGTGTAATTTCCCTTGTAGATTCTTAAAACCTAAGGCTGAGGGCAACTAGAGACGCTAATCTCGGGAAGGGCGGCCGGTTGCCCGGACCTTACAATTAAGGGTTTGCCTCCCAGAGGCGGTGGTCTCTGATTCGTTTGCTGGATTATCCTGGTTTCAGCTGAATCCATTACGAGCCTGAGTTCTCGGGAGCCCTGGCTAGGCAAATTCAAGGTCATTTGCAGAAATGTTTAATCTACAGCGTCAACTTCGAGCCATCTGAAGATAAAGTGTATTATGAAGATGACATCAATTCAGAATCCAATATGGGCATCTCGAATTCTTCGGAATTCCTACTGCAGCTCTGATTTCTGAGTTGGTCTACGGCTTGGCGAGGTGGGCTGAACATTGGACAAGCATTCTGAGACACGCCAAGCAGGGATGTAGATATCACAACCAACAGTTTAAACCTCTTCCCCACTAAAATCCATCACTGTCTACTCTCTTCTTGAATCGTACTTTGAAGATGTCTTGGGATCGTGACGACTTAGATAAGAAAGGCTTCTTCTTCGATGACTCTATCCGCATTACGATTCCGTGGGCCCCATTCCCGCCCCACGTCGAAACCCTCAGACAGTCAATGCTAGACTTCACATGTCAAGACTTCGACGTAACTTCTGAAGAAGATGCCGCCACGCAGCATGAGGCTAAGAGATACTCTGAAGGTGGGTATTCTGAGAGTGATTGGGAAGATTTCTTTCGAAAAAAAACTTCTTTGATCCACTTGTCCAAACGGCCTCAGGGTCACCGAAAGACTCACGCAGGTCAGTGCAGAATTCGCATCTAAAGGCAAGTTACTGATATGTGCCCTATCAGAGTTTCACGATACAAGTATTACTACGATACGGTCGTATTGTACGTATTGCAAGAATAAATCTGGAAGATAGATGCTTGTTTAAAAATGAACAGCGACACCGACGCTTTGTGGGAAACCTTCAATGGAAAAGGTGACGAGGTCGACGATTCAACAATTCGCCGATTCGAGACTGTGAAATGCCCCAAACCCGACTACGCATTCTATCTTCCAATGTACCATCTTAGTACCAACTCCCATATACCTGGAATTACCGACCACAGAGCCCGAGAGTGGCCCAAAGAACCAACGCCATCCCTCGTTGAGTCATTCTCATGGTCTAACCTAAAGATGCTTTATAAGAACGGTCTTCGCTCTACTCCGTTTCGTGTCTTTAATGAGGAGCCCCGCGAAAAGGATCTCAAATGTTATCCGTGGCTTCTTGTTGAATATAAGAAGGAAAAGTATACAAGTTTTGAACGTAACCGGTTAGAGGAGACCGTGTGTTGCCAGGCAGCCAACGGCAGCGCAAGTGCTATCAAGCTGAACCAAATTGCAGCAAGATATACCATCGAGCTGCCCGATGAGGCACATGTTCCTCCGATCCCAGTTGTAACCACAGTCGGACCCAAAGTCAAGGTTTGGATAACATACCTTGCCAGAGACTGTATGGTACTCCAGCAGGGTAGATATCTTTGGTCTTCAAGATGGGAGAAACGCAGTCAGGCTTATGTAAGCATGGAGCTCAAAAATTGCCCTTTTATCTACTGACTATTTCCCTTAGATGATGAAATGTGTCTGGAAAGGTGATATGACTATTCCTCGAGATATTGTAAAGTTTCGGCTTATCCTTGAAAATTCGTATACCTGGGCAGCACGAGTGTTCAAACCCTTGATAACAACATATATTGATCAGTGGAGATTTGTGCACTCTAGAAGTGGCTTGTACCCTACAAGCGCAAATACCGCATTGGCACGCCGCCAACAGGCTACGGAACTCTCAGGGAGTGCGCTCCCGCTGATCCAAGGTGTTCTAGATCGTCAGTCAAGCTTCGAACTTGACGATAGTCTGCACCATCGCCTTACACCGATGCTGATGGGCGTCCTCGTTCAACAGATATGTGCTGCAGAGCGTCAGACGCTTAATCGAGAGATGGATCGCATCGTTGCCGAGAAGGTTAGAGCTTTGACCTTGAATGCTGGAACATCTTCGTGTCCATGCAGATCCAACACAAGGACAGACACAACAGACGAACAGACCCAAGAACCAAGTCAAGCCACGACAATCAGTGTCGAAGACCCTAAGGATGATGACTATATAGACTCCCAGCCTCGTAGGTCTGGGAGCGACGGATCCACCTCCTCAACTCCGATTGGAGGGTTACGACGAAGTACGCGATTGAACCCGCAGGTGCCTTCTCTTTTTTCAAGCACGCCATCTGGTCAGACACCTAGAACTCCTGATTCAGGGTCAAGAGCAGGAAAGACACCCCTATTTCCTTCGTTACCTAAGGCACCAGAGAGCCAGAGCAGCTATTCGAGGTCAGTGGTCGAAAGTGAACCAGAAAGCGAGCCTGCATGGAGCCTTCCATCTGGAGATGAAGATACAAATACTCTGGATGGCGAGGTGACCCCTCTGCCTTCACCATCGGCTACATCTTCAACCATATTTACACCGACCGACAATAGATCTACGCGAAGCCCAGTGCCAAGCTTGTCACCACCAGGTCCAGCCCCAGCTCTGAGACCAGTGAGCCCGTCATCTACGCCCCTGTCAACAGGCATCTTTTTGTTTCGGGGTATTCCACCAACAAATTCAGCTGCTAAGTTCAAATGCGGAGGATGCGAAATGGCAGGAAATCTCTTTCACCCCTGTCCCGACGAGAAATGTTCTTCCAGGGTAGACAGGGCGAAATTGGGCGGAACTTGAAGGTATAAGTAAATCATACTAAGCCAGAGCCTCCGCGAAAGTATAAAGACTTTAAATGTTATTGCTAGGGAGGGAGGAGTGAACCCAAGATAGGCTATATTGTACAAACATGAGCATCTCCAAATCTACATACCTTGGCTTTATGGCTGTCCGTATTATCAGCCTTGCCCAATCATAGTCACACACTTTTTTAAAAACCCCGCACGGCACATTCAGCTGCTTTTGATTCTTACCCTGGCATAAGTTCCTGCTTTGTGCCCATTAGTCCATTATCAAATATGCCACCAGCCAATGCTTTTACATCGTGCGAAGCATGTAGGTATGTCTTTACCAGACCTTATCGCAGCTCTTGAGCCATAACTAACTAGCCGGAAGGCGTCTGAAGCGTAGATGTTCAAGGGATACCCCATCATGCCGTCTGGTAAGCACTCACTTCTGTCGGCTTGGATATTTAAGTCTCAGATCTCTGTTTAGTGTACTCGGCTAGGCAAGACATGCAATTATGTAACAGAACATGCCATTTCTAGCCATAGAGCCTCCACCAACGCCTTGGTGCGTCAGGGTTACGCAGATCCTGCCACGGAATTAGACCTGCACCAAACAAACAACTTCCCGTGCTCGTACTTTTTGGACTCTGATTTTTTCCAGCCAATATCACGAGACATATTGACAATACATGACGGCCCGTTTTTTCTCGAGCAACAAAGACGCTTTGCAATCGCTGGTATATTCGACTCTTTGATAGAACACTACGCGAATACCATCCACCACTGGCTACCCATTCTCAGCATCAAGCGCCTGAAGCAAACTGCAAAATCTCTAGAGGATCCAACTCGGGGAGTCGTTGACGTCCTGGTTTTCGTGGCCCTTGAGGCTCTCGTTAGTCACGGTGATCGGCCCACCTCGTTACCGCAAAGTAACCCTTCATATTTAAAGGCAAAACATGGCAGTTTTATCGCGGAGAGCGGGGGAACCATTAATATTCGACTGATACAGACTATTGTTCTGGTAGCCTTGTATGAGTTTGGTCATAGCATCTACCCTGCCGCATATTTAACGATAGGACAAGCTGTGCGACTAGCTACCATGGTTGGACTACACAGTAAAAAAGATGCAAAACAACTGTTCGTGGAGCCGGAAACATGGACATTATGCGAAGAGCAGAGACGGACTTGGTGGGCCATCGTAATGCTTGACAGGTATGTGCAGACCCATGTGTCATGGGAATTTAATCATTGAGTGTTACCAGAGTTGTCGTTGCAGGCTCACCTCGACTCCTGATGGCTGCTCCAGATCCGAACACGAATGACGTTCTTCCTTGCAACGACGACGATTGGACGAATGGGCGAATAGGTTTCAATGAAGCACTATTCACGCGCAACTTCCATTCGCCCTCGTCCGTGGGGCATTTCGCAAGGGTATGCCAAGCGGTTCATATGTTTGGGAAGATCCTCCATCACATAAAAGCCAGAGAAAAAGATACTGACCCAGTTGAACTTACTGCTGAGGCCTTGCAGTTACATATCGTCTTGACGGCGTTAGATCAAGGCATCATGAGCAACGACTGCGACATTGCAACGGCGCATGGAACCTTGCATTCAGCGTTATCACTGTGCAGTTTGGCTCGACTGCTTCTATACAATGAGTACGCATGCAACGAGCCCAGCTTCAGTACGGCACGTGAAAGGCTTGCAGCAGAGGTTGAAATGCAGCAGATATCTCTGGAAGGCATACAAGACATTGTTTCCAAGACAATACCCCGGATGGCAAGGCAAATAGTTTCGGCGAGCCAACAGCAATCCAAGGGACCGAGACATTCGCCCATCTTGGCTGGCTGTCTATATCATGCAGCGACAGAGTGCGCGTGGTTCGTCAAGGAGAACAATGATGCAGAGATGGTTGCGGGATTAGACGCTATCACGCAGGCGCTTCAGGCTCTGAAGTCCGAGTGGTCTGTTTGCAGTAAGCTCCTACATTTTGACCCAAATATTTGCAAGATGGCTGATCAATACTACGCAGATAAATATCTTTCGTATTTGGAGGGCAACAAAATGCAAAATTGACATCATTTCAAGGATAATAGGGCCGATAGAAGTTGAGACAGTCAATCATAATTTTCCTGTCTGGCCGCAATGGCCTCGCATTCCCGCTCTGCCCGCTCTGCTTACCCTGGGGTCTACAGTGAGCTCAAGCCCCGCTTCCGCTCTGCCCGCTCCAACGCTGACATTCCCGCATGCCTCAGTATGGACTGCTCCACTCTTTGGACGTTGTCCCCAAAATACGCCAAAGCAACATAATGCCGAATTCTCTCCTAAGAGATCCGTAAATTGTTATAAAAAGGGCAGAATCTTCTCTTATATTTTCTTTCATTCTGTCTTCAGCATATCTCACACCATTCTCTCTACCAATATCCCCTCTCGCATTTTATATCTGCTCTCAATTATTACTCTTTGTTCTGTCCGTCAACATGTCCCAGCTTGTTTGGCTTGTCACTGGCTGCTCCTCCGGTTTTGGATCGGAGTTCGTGCGTCAGATCCTATCCCGAGGCGACAAAGTCATTGCAACTGCCCGAAACAGTGCAAGGATTGAATCACTTGCAAGTCAAGGAGCAGCTGTCCTCGAGCTAGATGTCAAGGACTCACAAGACAAGATTGACCAAATCATTGCCAAAGCCATTGCTATCTATGGGCGTATCGATGTATTGGTTAATAATGCTGGTTTTGTAGCTGCTGGCTCTTGGGAAGATCTCAGGTATCCTTCCTGATAAGTATTTGGTATTGTCGACCTTGCTAACATATCCAGCTACGATGAATTCGTTTCCTCCTTCGAGACCAACGTCTTTGGTCCAATCAAGATCACGCGTGCAGTGCTTCCGCATATGAGAGCCAGGAAATCAGGGACTATGGTCTTTATTAGTTCTTTGTCTGGCTGGGTCGGGCACCAGTTTACTGGAGCTTATGCGGGTTCAAAGTTTGCTCTTGAAGGTCGGTTGCTTCTAATTTGACCCCGACAATATTTCCATCTCGGTTCTGACATAAAAGTTAGGCGTTGTTGAAAGTCTGCATAACGAAACCCAGGCCCTTGGTCTTCGCACCCTCTTGATGGAACCCGGACGCTTTCGAACCCCTCTGCTGTCAACAGGCCATCTTCAGCCAAAGCAGAGTCAAATTGCCGATTATGAATCAGCTTCCGAAACTCATCATAAACATCTTCATGGTGGAGACTTGAAGCAGCCTGGAAATCCAGAAAGGTTTGTCGAGATTGTACTTGACCTGGTCAGACAAGAGGGCTGTGCAGAAGGGAAAAGCATCCCGTTTCGTCTCCCTGTTGGGAAAGATGCGGTAGAAGAGATTGGGGCCAAAGTAAGGGATGTTTTGGAGACAATGCAGGAGTGGGACTCTATTATAACAGAAACTAACCACTAATTAGTTATTAAATATTAGCTTAAGCTGATGTGATATTGCTAAAAGATATAGGCCTAGATATGGCTGCAGCGAGCTGAGATAGAGATAGTAGAAGGTATGGTATTATGTGCAAAGCGCAATGTACCTAAAGCTAGGATAGGACTTTAAATTTAAGAGGACACGACTAATAATTAGAATCTCCCTGGCTAAGACCATATAAACTGCTCGGCTAAAACGGCATAAAGCTTACTTAAGACTGCAAGAAAATGCAACCATCCTTTCTGCCTGCTTTAGATTTCGGGATTTAGCTAAGCCTTTTTAATACTGTAGCTGAAACTCCTTTCTCTAACACTAACCTTCTTTCGTATTTCCATACATACTGATTGGCTGATTATTCCTGGCTGATAATTATAACCTGAAAATCCCGCATATACTGATAATCGATTGCCGTTTTACCGCGCCAGCTATTTTCTTATTAACAATAAGTGTCAACAGGCCACTGCATTACAACGACGCTAAGGGATGGGGTTTCAACGAATAAAGGAGGAATAAGATGCTATCCAGTATATAAGTAGACACGTTCTCTTCGCCGATCTGACATTGTTGCATGTGCAAATTGACCGGGGTGGAGGCCTTACTCCGTTTGACATTGGTATCTATAGGCCATGCCTTTGGCTAGTGCTTACTTATGTACGGCGGCCAAAATTGAATGGAAATTACTTAATAGTAGGAGAAAGCCCAAGACATTAAAATAGCATACTCTGCTACTAAATTTCCTATTTTCACGTGTTACCTTCTTTTGCCTACCTATTCATATGCAGCTTTTGTTCTCCCGGCTCATAACAGAGACGAAGCCAGCATAAATCAAAGTCGAACCGATGTTCTCACGATGTCCGGCACGCCAAGCCTCCTTCGCTATGTGCAAAACTCGAGCTCGGACCTGCATATGGCGATGGCAGACGAGGAGATGATATTCAAAGACACCCTCAACAACGCCAATGTCATGTTCAGTCTGTTCCCCACGAGCGGATTCAACGGGTCCCCCCTCACTATCTATGGCGACGGTTGCGCGATATCTGTAGGTGGTGATATTAATTGTACCCAAGTATGTTCCGATCCGTCGCTGCTCTTCAAGACGTGGCAGTCGCAATATTCGTGCTTGGCACTCGCCGCTCTCTCCATCGGCACGACAGCCTCATTCAACATTAGCTCGTCCTACATCAAGGCGACGAGCAGGACTGCTTCCATGGTTGGCGTTCCTGATATAACGGGATTTGATGGTGCTCGAGTTCTGAACTTGACATGGAATTGTATCAGGGCCTCTTGCACCGTCGACGACACTTTTGGAGACTGCCATGCCGAAAATGTCGTGGGTTATCAGGCCCCAAGCACGGAAATGGGAATTCTCACGAGTCTGACTACTGATATCGCGGAACTATGTGCGACCGTGCCCAAGAACCAACTTAACACAGACATTGGCGGACCAGGCGTAAGTGACAAATACACCCAACTGGCAGAAAGATACGAATAACTTATCGCACTTGGCTGATCTTCAAGCTTTTTTGAATTTTAGGTTCGTTTGTCTTATATGCTGCAGGCTATAGCTGCAATCTATATGTTTGTTATCTCTCGCCTCTTCACTACATCCGCAACCATTAAATGGTTCCGTGATAAACTCTCAATCACGAACGGAACTCTCAGCCCTCGCGTCACACACTTCCTATCCAAGGTCGAGGAGTCTCGCATAGCAGACGCTACAACTAATCTACTCGTCGAGTTTCAGGAAGCACAGGTATTCTTCGTCTTGGCCATCCAAATCGCTCTCTTGATAGCAACCCTCAGAGGTGCCGAGTTCATAGATGCCAGCAGCATTTCAAGCTACCTTGTCGACCAGCAGTGGATCCGACAGTCAGCGCAGTTTGTCCTCCTGCCTATCGTCCTCAATCAGCTCAGCTTGAGGCGCATGTGCCGCAGCTCCGTCTATTCACTACTCTTGTGCGCCGTGGTTCTCATTATGGGAGCAGCCGTCATCTACAAAACGGCGTTGAGCTACCAGCAAGACAAACTCTGGGGCATGTTCTCGAGCAAGTTCTCCGTGCAAGAATGCGGCTACAACACCTCGTTACGGGCTTATTGCTCGGGTAGTTCAGGTTTCTATCTGCTGCCCGGCCCGAGCGTGATGCCGTGGATATTTGTGTCGTATGGCGTTTTGGTGCTCGAAAAGGTGGCTATAGCTGTCAGTGGGTTAAAACGGTACAAGTTATGGTACGAGAGTCCAGCCGTTTCAAAGATCATGGACACGACAAGGCTCGGCGCCGCGGTAGTCTTGCCGGTCTTCTACTTCGCTTCTGAGATTGCGCTACTCGTCTTTATCGGCAAAGCCTGCTACTTGATCTCACATATGGTCACACCTGGTGAAGATTGGAACATTGGTCAATTGGTGGCTGCATTGATATGGGCACCTGTGGTCGCCAAGTACTTATATCAAATCCTCTGTATTTTTTTCTCTCGCGCGAAACCTGCACATATTTAAGGTTCTCGAGGCATTCTGGGACTTTGCTAACGTCCTTATTAGGTGGGATTAGCAAATCATTGGAGAATAGAATCCCCGAAAAATACGCAGTGGTGAAGAGGCGTTCAGATCAAAAGACTGATGAAGTGGACAAGTCGGGCCCTCATGATTCCCAGATCCAGACCAAGTCTACAGAAACGAGCTATACCAGGCTTGATGCTAATGAACCTGGCGAGCCTAGCTGCTAGGCTCATGCGGCTTCCTACAGAATTTCGATCTGGCGCTTTCATCCTAGAGGCAGACGCTCTCGTTCTCGCCTATGGGAGTGGGGACATTCGAGTTATTAATTTTGACCTTGTTGGATTGCCTACGCGAAGGCTTGGAACGGACAGGAGTTGAGATATTGTTTTGCTTTTATCGTCAATATAGTTATGAAAGTTCCCCAAGTCTTATAGCGTCTCGTTTCAAAGCTCAGAAACACCCATGACTACCAGTGGGTATACTGACAATAATTACTTGAACTAATTAAATATCACCTTGCTTCCATGTGATAGAACCGAGTGGGATATCGAGTGGGATATCACGTGCAACAGCAGCTCCCATTCAATCAGCATTGGACGTGCAAACTGTATCCCACTCTGGGTATCCCATTCAGTGGGTCACTACTTACGGCCTTTCCTTTCATGTTAGGTCCAAGCTCGCGCTTTGCTCAGTTGCATTATTATCCCACCGGATATCTTTGTCATAATAAGGTTCAATCCAATGGCGGCATAGCCGCAAGCATGACGAAACATACGTAAAAACAATTCAGAACGATTTCACAATAATTAGAAGATCAGATAAACCCTGCAGCCCTGCATGTATAAGTACAATGTTGCATTCCGCCTCAAAAACAGCTGGCCACCATCCTCAATCACATTTCATCGTGCACCTTGAATCGACGAAACACAAGTCCAACAATTACCATGCAATCCAAGATCACTCTTCTCGGCTTGGCCGTTCACGCTAGCCTCGCGTTCTCAATCCCTCGTCCTTACACTTGTCCATCGATTTCTGGCAATAAGACGATTGATGCGTACCAGTTGTACCCAGAGAATGTTGACTTCGATACGCGCCGTTGTCTTGTGTACTCCAGGTTAGTACTGATCGAAGATCAAAAAGAGTAACGAAAAAAAGGCCTGACATTTAGCATAGCGTCTTGTACAATGCAACTGCTGTCGCCTGGGACCCCTACCGTGGAAAGATAGTGCATACCTTCGAGGCTCCCGGGCTCAGCGGTGACCCTCTCCTCCATTCAAGCGGTGTGCGTGTCGACACTCTGGACCGACTCTCTGTTGTCATCGACGCGGGCGCTGCCTTTGATACCGGTGGCCAGAATATCCAGGGCGACAACTTGCTTGTTAAGTTCGACCTTGTAGACAATTCTTTACTGTGGCGAGCGAACCTGACCAAGGCAACCAATGGTGTATACGGCGGTTTCCAAGACAGCGAAAGCGATGATGAAGGCAACACTTTCGTTCTCGGAACCTTTCCGAGCAGTCTCATCAAAGTCAGCGCAGATGGAAAGTCGGTTGTCCCATGGTATCTCGTCGAGCCAGCCAACCATACCATTCACGGCTTCTCGGGAATTTCCCGCAAAGGCGATACCCTCTTCGTGACCGATAACACGGATGGTCAGCTTTACACATTCGATATCAAGGCAGCGAAGGGCAAGCCGGTTCGTGTTCCGACATCAAAGAATGGCAAAGCCTTGGGTCAGAATCTCGATGGCTTGCATTTGCCCTCACTCTACGCCGGTACTGTTCTTCTGGTCAGTGACAATACCAACGGCACTGTTGTTTTGCGATCCAGCAATGGAAAGTGGAAGTCTACGGAGAATCTCGGAACTATCTCCAATCCTTACCTCAGCCAGGGCGGGTTCACTGTTGCATCTGTGCAGATCTCTGATAGTATTTATGCTGTCACAGAGTTCTTTGGCGATGCTATTAATGGAACCTTGCCTGGCAACAGGACATCTTTCCCCTTACGAGATATTACAGAAGAGGTAGAGACTCTACTCAGAGCTTAGTTGCTGTAGTTAGTCCAGAATTAGGCGTTCCTTTCCTAAATACTATCTTATAGAACTTAAGTAATAAAATGAGGTTATTTATAAATGTTATTTATCTTATATTAAAGTTAATAGAGAATCCGCACTTAAAACTTCAGTATAGCTATTGCTATTTATTTAGAAAGAATCTATACCCTTTACTGTTATTTATATTCTTAATATACACGTAAAGACTTACCTTTTTATTATCTCCATATCCCCTCTCTAGTTTCAGCCCATCAGCCAAAGCTTCACCCCATCCACGGATACTTATTGTAGCATTTTCGCCAATGCTCGACTTTTGCGCGCTGATAACCAGACGCAACTGCATCATCAGTGTCGTCGCTATCGTGAAAAGCACGCTTCTTGGCCGTCCTTGTCACTCCGCCACCTTCACCGTCTGGCCTTTTGCCAGAAATCTGAAGCGCTGAGACCTGAAGAGTGAGATCTTCGCTGGTGGGTTCCGGCAAATCTATGTCCATACCGTTCGGACTGGGTGATCTATCACCCTCAGACACTTCGCTTCCAGACCAATCATCTTTGGGTGCTTCATCTTCAGATTTATCGTCGTCAGATCCATTGTCGTCAGATTCTTCTTCCTCAACCTCACCCGCTTCAAACCATTCATCTTCAGACAAATCCTCTAAATAAATGAAATCGTCGAGGTTATGCTCTATCTCTTTCCAGTATTTCCAGTCTCTCACCTGTTCGCGCTCTTCCCACTGGCCCAATTGTCTCGATTCTTCACGCATCCTCTCAAAGTGTTCCGCTTTATATTCATCCAGGCGGATCCGTGCCTCTGTCTGCCTCTTGGTGTGTCATGTTTTCATCTCCCGAGTATTTTCGGAGGAGAATATAATGAAGTAAATATCGCTCTGTGTAGTCGAAGGGCTTGAGAAGGGAGAAACTGTGGTCGATCGTAGTCGGGGATCCATCTTTAGTGCTTCTCAATTAAGTGATGACTCTGTAAATAGTATGTCTTGCAAATAATAGTTGGTAGGTATTTGTGTTTGTATAAAATTTTCTTAGTGAAGTATAGAAAGAAGGCATCTAATTATTTATATTCTGAGCTGAGCTACACGTTTCGTATCGCTTTGTCGCGGCGCGATGTCATGCCTTTAAGTTAAACACAATTCATTCTTTGTTAAGTTTCCCAGAATAGCATTTTTAAAAGATTGTGGCAATTCTCACCTTTAGCGTCTTTATCCTTTTAATTCAAGAAAATGTCCCAATGAGGTGGAATCTATTTTAGAATAATCCTTTGTTCTATTGGCTTTGTCTATGTTGTTTTGTGGCCTTATATGTAATCCGTTTATTCAGACTGAATAGATTCCATACTTCTTAACACAAGTGAAAAATGTTATCATTCTCTTTGTCGGTATTGTTTTTGTAATAGTTCGTGCTAATAGACGTAGTACTCCAGCCAGTCTCTGCATTGGGTCATAGCTAGAGGGCGCATGTTGTTACTATGCTAAAGATATAGCAATTACCATTCCATTCATTACATAAAAGTGAACCTGCTTATTTAGGCGTGAACTCGATGATAGACGGCCTGAAGCCCAAGATGATACCCTCACAGCCTGGTGGAGTGAAGCTTTCCCACTTCGTAATATAGACACTTGTCAATCTGTAGCCTGGTGGTGCAGCACAGCCATAGTATGATCCATGCTTTCCACTACCACATTCCAATGCCTTATCTTTGTTGTTCCAAAATCTGACCTTTCCAAGTTTCTGTCCGTAGTAAACGCTGACCCAGTAGAAGTATTCGTCCTCAGCAAGGTCGAGTTGTTTTGGCGCACCCCCAGTAGTCGACCCATAAGCATGACCCCAGGAGTTTCCGTACCTCATCTGCAGTCCATCAATGTCATCCCATCCCCTCACGTACGCGGAAGTGATGGGAGGACCACGGTCAGTGACAGGAGCTTCACTGTACTCGCTCCATGCAGCATTAGTCGTGTGACGACCAAACGGGCCGAAGTAGATCTCTCGGTCCAATTTTCTCAAGACAGACTCGGGCATCTTGTCTCCCGCCAAGTATGGCCAGTATTCGGCGTAGTTGAGCACATTCATGACCATACCAGAGTCGTAGTCCGCGTAGGCCCTGAGAGTGGCTGCAGCTGTGCCTCCCCTGTTGTCGGCGTCATTAAGCTCCGCATGGTAAGGTTTGACCTGCCCCCGCCCTTTATAATAGACCTTGTAGGCGTAGGTTGCATAGTCAAGATCATCGTATCCTTCACCATTCCCTGTGTATCCTGATGCAGGAACAGCGAGGTCAGAATATGCGTCTTCCCATGTAGCGACTATAGTACTTGGCATTTCCAGGTCGATGGCCGTGGCGATAGCCCCTTTGAGTAGATGGTTCTGTTCCGAGGCCATCGTTGCTGCATATCCAACAACACCCTGGGGCGAAGTTTTCTTCTTAAACTCGGCACTCATTGTGTTGATGTTCTTTTCAGAGTAGCCCCAGGCTATGCCATGCCTGATGCCATCGGATAGCAGCATGAGGTGGATATTGGCTGCAAGAGCAAATAAGGGAAGAGAAGGCACTGCAAAACTTTCGACCCGAAACTCAGGAATAGCAGCTCTGACTACGCTCAAAAAGGCGATGTGAGTCATTTTGAGCGTGTCCCTTGCTCTCATCTGCTCATCGCCAGATGAATCCTTGTAGTCTTCCCAGACCCGTGTGTAGTTCTCCATATTATCTTGGAGACCTCGGATCTTCTTCCTCAGAATGCTCAACTGAGTTTCTGTGATCTTGGTTTTAGCAAGTGCCTCGACGCGCTCTCGTAGCTTCTCCCAGATCTTCTCAGTTGCATTTGGATGAAAGAGTAAACTTCCGAACAGTGTAGTAAGCGCGCTAAGGCTGCTCCCAATGACTGGGATAAGTTCACAACCCAGAGCCAGGACGGAGCAGACATATTGTCCGACCTCTTCGGGGTCGGTGACCCCCAGCTTTTGGCCACTATCGGCGGCCTTGATAAGCTTGGTGGTTAGATCATTGAGAAACTTTTCGCTGATTTTAATACCCATTTTGGAATATTGGCTGGCAAATGAAGAGGTAAATGGCAAGGTAGGTAGTGAAATAATAAAGAGTCTTGAGGGAGTGGGTAAATGGCTTGAGAGACTCCTTCCTAATAGTGAAAAGAATACCATCAGACCTATATACTTATCGAGCCATTGTACCATGCTATGGATATGTATTGTATGTTTCTATGGCGTTACTATTGCCAGTATCTATTCACAGCGCTAGAATGGGGCAAGTTGCGTAATGGCTAGGGCTGGCTATCCGGCTTAAGGTAAAAGATTATCCATATTAACCTGCTTCGAAATTTAATGCAGCTGGAATTTCACTATGTCGGTTCCTATTGGGCTGGAAATTGGAGAATGTAACGTCTGAGCACACGGCACAATACATCTTAGCATTCAACAGTACAGAAGGCCAAATCGACATCTATGCCAAAATTTATCTTTTAGTAGGCTAACCTTATACTATATAGTGCTGTAATTAATATTCCTTATAATTTAATATAAGCAGGGTAAATATAGGTCCGATTAATTATAGCCCCTTACTTAAAAGGGTTATATAGCTTTACGTAACTTTATAATAGTTATTATTAATCTTAAGTTTAGCTTTATTTTTATCCCCTAAATCTATTATGCCTTATAAAGTAAGAAATCCCTACTTTTAGTATATTATATTTACCTACAATTGCCCTCTATAATCTAATATATATCTTATTAAATTTATATGCTTTAAAGCTTTATTTTTATTTTACTTTAGAGTAATTTAAAGTATATTCCCTCCCTAATTTTATACCTAAAGCCAGATCACCAAGGCACTAAACTTTAGCCTATATTAACCCTTCCCTTACCTTACCTTTATACCCTTCTATACTTTTATATTATATTAATTAAGGTTATATAATTAAGGGCTTTATTTTTATATCTCTTTTATCTTTTATTCTTTACATTTTGGCATACTATATAAGTAACTTAAGTGTTATAACCCCAGCATTTACATCACGTGTATATAAAGGACCTATAAAAGTTAACTAATAAAAACGCAACCGCCTAAATTAATTATTAGAAGGTATATCTAATAACAGACTAATCTAATATAGGACTGACTAATATTAAATTAATAGCAATCTAGAAGCGTATTAGTCTAGGACTAATAATAACCTTACTTACAGTTAGCCCTATTAAGAATATTTTAGTATATAAAATATATTTATTTACACTTCTATAGATTTAGCTTACTAGCTATTAATAAAACTTTTTTATATTAATTAAGTCTAATATATATTAAATTTACTATTAAGAGATATAATATTTTAATAATCGCTTAGTATTATACCTTATATAATCTGCTAATAATAAACCTAATATAGCTTAGTTTATCTATAGTTAGGAACTAACTGTTATATATTAATAGCTCTTATTTAGACTATATTGCATTATGCTAAGTAATATAAATATAATGGCTGTATCAGTCTAATCTATCTAATAGTATCTTACTATACCTATTAACCATCCCCCTACTAATTAAGTTATAAGAGATAATAATAATAACTCTTTTAAGGAAAAAGATAAAGAAATTACTTAACTTTAATAGTAAGTTATTAATATAACTGTTAAAATGGCTAAGTTTTATTAGATACTTATAAAAACTATAAACCTTTAAGCCTAATAAGTAACTAATAATTAAAATAGACTTTAAGAAATATAAAATCTTATAAACACTATAGTAGCAGGTAGAGATACTAAAGAGATACTTAAGCCTAACCTGCCTAAGCCATTTAATAGAACCTTTAGTAAGCTAGCTATATTCTTTACTTAATATAAAGCCTTTATAATTTACTATCTAATTTAGTTTAGAAAGGATTTTACTAAAACTATATATATTACAGGATGCCTTAAGGGCATAGCTACATAATAGTTCTAACCTATTATAGAGGATTATATTAGTAAACCTAAATTAAAATAATAACCTTAAACATTTATACTTTATAATAATTTTAGTATATTTAAAAATGCACTTAAATAAGTATTTAAAATAATTAATAAAAAAGGATATACTAAATAATGTATTAAATCCCTAAGATAGATTAAATTAGCTTTTAAATATATAGTAAAATACTAGCAGCTAGCCTTAAAGCTACCCTGGGATTAAGATATCCTTATATTACTTTTCTTTAATAGACTTAAAGAAACCATTTAAGCAGAATTATATAAAATACCCTAACCTAATACTTTAGTTAAGTATATTAAAATAGCAGTAAAAATTAATAATTATTAGTATACTTAAAGAACTTAAAATAGTAAAAATAATTAAGGATAATAAGGAAATAAACCCTATTATAATATAAACTAAGGAAGATAATAAAATATTAACACCTTTTATGGAATAGAACCTGGATTAATAATAACTGTAGGAACTATAGCTAAAGATAAGTTAAAACTTACTTACTAGAACTGTAGTAAGAAAGGCTATAAGGAACCTAAATGTAAGAATCCTATTAAAACTAACTAAAAGTATAAACTAATACCTTATATTCCTAAAAGTAAAAAGATAAATATAATAAAAAGAAATAAAAATAATAATAAACTATAAATAGCTATTTAGACTATTAATATAACTAGAAAAGATAGATATAATAAAACCTAAATATTATCTGTTTAAAACCTAATAGGCACTTATATATAAAATCTATTTCTTAATAAGGAAAAAACTCTTAATAAATACTACCTAAATATCTTTAAGGAATAGAAACTAGTCTTAAGATATATTATATTAATAATAGAAATACTATATAAAAGTAACCTAAAAGAAAGAAGAATAAGAATAAATAAAAATAAGAAAAAATTATACTGCAAAAAGAAAGAAGATAAAATAATTTATCTTAAATAGGAACCTATACCTTAATTAAATATATAACCTACTTAAAGAAAAACTATTATTATAGTTAGAAAAGGAAAAGAAATTAACCCTAATCTGGATAATAAACTTAATATTAGTTCAATTTTTAATAAAGATATAGATAAAGCACTATTATAGATATTCTAGAAGGCAGGAGTATCCCTTAAAATGGAAAAAGGCATTATTTAATATAATCCCTACTTAGCAGTAGATAATATCCCTATTAGAACTATATTAAAAAGACTAAATTAACACTATAAAGATTTAAACTATATAAAAGCTTCTAGACTTACCTAAAAATTTAAAGCTAAAAAGATTAAAAGAAAGATAGAATAAAACATTTAAAATATAAAATATATACTACAATTTAATAAATTTAGAAATAAAGTATAGCCTAGTAAAATAATTAAATATACTAAATTAGCTAAAGAAAGAGCAATTATAGAATAAAATAATACTATTTATATTTAATTATATATAAAAAATAAAGTAAAAGACCTAATAACACCTAAAAAAGAAATTTAAATTAAAGTAGATCCTAAAAGGTATATAAACTACCCAAATTACTAGCAGATATCCTAGGTATTATATATATAATATTACTGCCTATAATATAGGCAGAAAAAGGAAGTAAATAACTGCTTCTTGGTATAGATTAAAGAATATAGAAAATAAAAACCTTACCTAATTATTAATACTCTAGGATACTAGATTACCAGAAAATATAAAGGAACTTAAGTAGCTAAACTTATAGTATATATTAAAACCTAAAAATAAGCCCTAAATTATATCTAAAATACTAAATAAATTACAGAATGGAGAAACTATATTTAATAAGAATAGGATAAAGAAGAAAAAAACCTAAATAAAGATATCTATAATACTATTATAGAAGTAAATAGGCTAGAAAAAGAATAAAATAAAACCCCTAAAACCAGCTAAATAGATAAACTACTGCAATTTAACAATAAAGTAAAATAATTAGTATAGGAAGTAAATACAGAATTTTAATATAAACTGGCTATATAATATAACTGCCTTAATAATATTAACTGCTATAAAAGCAAATATAGCTATAATTACCTATAGGGAAAAGGAACCTGCTATCTATAATAAAGCGCTAAATAAATAAAAGAGTAAAGGAAAATAAACTTCCCCTAAAAGCTTTATAAACTACAGTTAATAAATAATAATAAATATACCTAAACTTAAAAGTCAGAATTAAAGATAAGTAACTAAATGCATTTATAGATAGTAAAGCTATTATAAACCTTATTTTCCCTAAAATGGTTAATAAGCTAAGGCTACTATAGAGAGATAAGAAGGAACCCTATATAGTATAAAGTAAAGAAGGAAATACTTATATCTATAAAAATAGAAAAATTACCTAAAAGATTAATTACTTAAAGGTATTTATTAATAGAAGGAATTAAGGCATTAACTTTAATATTATTTCTATATAGGAATATAACTTAATACTTAAATACCTATAGTTAATATACTATAACCTATAATTTAACTAAAGAACTGGCTAGGAAACCTATAAAGATTACCCTTTAGATAATAAAAACGATTTAGATAGTAATAATATAAGATCTTAAACTTTAATTAATAAAAGCAGTAAAGAATAAAGCAATAAGATATTACCTATTCTAAAAGGAATATAATATAAGTTCTATAAAGGCAGAAATAAATATATTAAATAAATAATAGTAACTCTTAAAAGACAGTTTAAATAACTAAACCAAGATCTCTAAGAAATAAAATAGATTACTAAAAAGGAATTTAATAAATAACTTAAAAATATACCTATAAAGTATTAAATTTATAAAAAACTATTTTAAGAGGAACTAAAAATAAAGTTACCTTAATATATAAACTATAATATTAAAATTATATTAAAAGACAGTAAGAATCTAAAATTCTTCCCAATTTATAACCTTACCTAATCTAAGCTTAATACACTTAATAAATAGATAAAAAATATACTAAAAAAAGGATATATTAGAACTTTAAAATCCTTAACTAAATATCCAGTTATATTTATACTAAAGCTAAACTTAAATAAATTATAACTTATAGTAAACTACTAATAACTAAATAAAATTATAGAAAAAGATAGAATACTATTACCACTTATTACTAAACTTAAGGACTGCCTATTTAATAAAAAATAATTTATAGCACTTAATCTTAAGTCTGCCTATAACCTTATTTAAATTAAAGAAGGCAATAAATAGAAGATAGCCTTTAGAACGAAATACAGATTATTTAAATATTTAGTTATACCCTTTAAATTAATAAATACACTAGCAGTATTTTAATATATAATTATAAATATACTTTAAAAGTACCTTAATATCTTTATAATTTATTACCTAAATAATATCCTTATCTTCTCTAATATAGAAAAAGAATATATAGAACATATCTATAAGGTTTTAAAAGTACTATAAGATACCAATATACTTATTAAACCTATAAAAAGTCATTTCTATTAAAACCAAGTAATATATTTAGGCTATAAAATCTTATATAATAAAATCAGGATAGATAAGTATAAAATTGCTATAATAACTAAATAGAAGGCACCTATAACAGTTAAGGAAATATAATCCTTTCTAGGATTTACTAACTATTACTAATAATTTATTAAGAACTTCAGTAAAATCGCTATATTACTTACTGAAATCACTAAAAAAGACAAGACTTTTAAATAAAATAATAAAACCTAAAAAGCTTTTAAATAGCTTAAAATGGCTATTATAAGCAAACCTATTTTAATTATATTTAATTTAAAATAGTAAGTTAAACTTAAGACCAATACTTCTAACTTTGCCTTAAGAGGATAAATAGGGCAATGCAATAATAATAGTATACTATATCCTATTGCATTCTATTCTTATAAGATATATAGAGTAGAACTTAACTACCCTATTTATAATAAAGAATTTTTAGTAATTATTAACTGCTTTAAGGAGTTTAAATACTACCTTAAAGGAAGTAAATACCTAATAAAGGTATTTACTAATTATAAAAATATAGCTTATTTCGCTATAATATAAAAGCTAAACCAATAATAATTATACTATACTAAATATCTATATAAATTTGACTTTACTATAGCATACTGTAAAGGTACTGATAATAGATACGTAAATACCATTAATTAATAATATAATTTTAATATAGAAATTATTAAAATAAAATAATAATTACTAAAGATAAATCCTAAAGGAGAATATTAATTTATATAACCTATTAAGATAATAGTAAAAACAATAGCTATAGAAATAATAAATAAAGAATATAACTTCCTTTATAAATTTTATTTATATCTATTATATAGATATTAAGGAATAATAAAAACACTTAAAAGACTATAAAAATAAGGATATAAGGTTAAAAGAAAAGAAGTTAAGAAAGTTATTAAATAGTATAACTTATACACCAGAACTAAGGCATAACGATATAAACCTTACAGATAACTATAACCTTTACCGGTAGTATAATAACCTTAAGACTTAATTATAATAGACTTTATTATAAAGCTACCTTTATTAAAAGAACCCTTAACCGGAATCTTCTATAATAGCATTATAATTATAATTAACCGATTTATAAAATTCTTATATTATATACTATATTAAGAATTTACTAATACAAAATAACTTTCCTATATTTTTTATAGATATATTATTAGTATATATAGATTGCCTAAAGAAATCCTTTTAAATAGAGGAGGTATATTTATAGCAATATTTTGGCAATCACTTATAGATAAACTTAAATTAAACCACTAACTTATAACGGCATTTTAACTACAAGTTAACAGATAAACTAAACAAATAAATTAAGTACTTAAATAATACTTATAGTATTATATTAATTATAAATAGAATAATTAGGTTAAGAAACTATTAATAGCCTAACTTGCCTATAATACTATATATAATAAAAGCATAAAACTTATATTATTATTTATAAACTTTAGATTTATACTAAATATATATTATAATATAAGGTAAGAAAAATCTATTAACCTAGCTGCTATTATTAAAAGTGATAATATAAAAAATCTATATAAAGAAATAAAAATAGAACTTAAATTTATTAAAAAACGAATAAAAAACTACTATAACCTAAAACGGTTAAAGGGACTAACCTTTTTAGAGGGAGATATAATCTATCTAGCTATAAAAAACATTAAAATAGACCGACTAATATATAAATTAAACTATAAATTTATCAGACCCTATAAAATACTATAAAAAATCTTAAAAAATAACTATAAACTAGATCTACTACTAAAAGTTAGACTCTATTTAATCTTTTATATTTTATTACTTAAATTAGCAGTAAATATAATATAAGTTAAAACTGGTAATAAACTATAAGAAATCTTAAGACTAAAAGTCTATAAAGCAGAAGCCATTAAAAATATATATAAAATTAATAGCTAAAGAGAATACTTAATAAAATAGAAAAACTACCTAAAAAACGAAAATATATAGGAACCACTAAAATACCTTATTAATGCTTAGGGATTCTTAAAGAAGTTCTATTAAAATTAAATAAAGGTAAAGCATTAAGGAAATTATCCCTTAACCTAAAAGCAGACTAATTAATATTATTTAAAATATAATTAACCTAAAAATCCTTTACTAGAGTACTTTTATATATATCTAATATAGATAATAAATTATCTTACTGCTCTACCTCTTGTAAACCTTAATAAGTAGCTTTAAAATACTTCTCTTTTACCTAATTCTAAATTTTATAAATATAGGATAAATAACTAACAGCTTTAGCAAGGTGTGTTTATAAAGCCGCCATTTCCTTATAAAGCTTAAGAAGATCTTTACTTACTTAATCTTTATTATTTTCTAACTTCTTTTCTTATTTTATTAATAACATTACTATAAAACTTAGTAAGATACTTAATTAAAAAAATATAATAACTTATATAAAGAGGCAATATAAGTACTATTATAAGACTTCTTAGCCTAAATATATTTACTATAATATAAAGAATTTATAGATATAAAATATTTTTTACTTTTATTAATTTGAAAATAATAAGTATATAGTATATTAGCTTTTTTATATATAAATTTAATAGAAAGCGTAAGTATTTAAATTTTATAATTCTTTTAAGATATCTATTTAGAGATACAGTTAGATATACCAAAATATAATAATAAAAAGTTTAAGTTAGGGCTTACTAAAAGAAATATAGTATTAATTAAGATAATAGGCCTTAAGGATAAGTCTACTAGAGAGGGAAGATTGTATTACAACCCTAGCATTTATATTATATATATATAAAGGACCTATAAAAGTTAACTAATAAGAATGCAATTGCCTAAATCAATTATTAGAAGGTATATCTAATAACAGACTAATTTAATATAAGACCGACTAATATTAAACTAATAGCAATTTAGGAATACATCAGTCCAGGACTAATAACAATTTTACTTATAGTTAGCCCTATTAAGGATATTCTAGTATATAGAATATATTTATTTACACTTCTATAGATTTAGCTTACTAGCTATTAATAAAACTTCTTTATATTAATTAAGCCTAATATATATTAAATTTACTATTAAGAGATATAATACTTTAATAACTGCTTAGCATTATGCCTTATATAATCTGCTAATAATAAACCTAATACAGCTTAGTTTATTTACAGTTAGGAACTAACTGTTACATTAAGGCTAATATCTAATTAAAAAACCTATCTAAACATTATAAAGACCTATATAATTTTATAACATTATATCCCTCTATAAAACTATAAAGGCTAAGAGAAAGCGCTTAGCCTGTAAAGCTAAAAAAGCCTGTCTTATAGAGGAGGTTAAAGCTAAGTATATTGCTATAGAGGAGGCTAAAGCTAAGCGTATTACTGCTAAGAAGGCCAAAGTTAATCATACTGCTACTAAGAAGGCCAAAGAGAAATATATTGCCTTTAAGAAAAAGCTTAAAGCTAACTGTATTACTGCTTAAAAGAAGAAGGCTAAAGAAGCTTATATTACTGCTAAGAAGTTTAAAGCAGAGTATGCCAAATTAAAGCAGCATTATAATAAGCTTATAGAAATACTTACTTATACTAAAAAGAAAATAAATAATAAAGCTCTTAAAGAGGATTATATTATTAAAAAAGAGTAACTTAAGTATTAGCTATATATCCTTAAATATAATAATAATAAAGACTATAAAGCTATAAAGGAAGCTCTATAATATAACTTTAGTAACTATACTTTTAAGTATTTAGCTAAAGAGGTTAATAAAATTCTTACTTCTATCTTTAACTATAAGGCTAAATGCCCTCCTGTAAACCTACAGTTAACTATTTAGGTATATATAAATATATTAAAGAATTATTTCTATAAAGGCCTTATATATATAAAGTTTAATAAAAATAAAGTAAGATATTTAATTACTTTCTATTTTATATTATATTATACTAATTTATATAGCTTCTTAAAAAGCCTAACTTACTTTTTTTATATAAAAAGAAAGGTAAAAACCTTAAGGCTAAGTATATACTTAAATTCTTATTGCAAAATGCCAATACTATACTTTACTATCTATATAGATTTATAATGCCTAAATTACTTCTATATAATAAATATATATTTAGTAATAGTACTTTTATCTATTACTATATTACAGCTCTATTTAAAGGCTATATTAATTACCTCTAGAACTATTTAAGACTAAATTATAGCTATATTAGGGATATATACTTATAGTGCCTTATATATCTCTATACTAATTTATTTAATAGTAACTTTTAAGAAGTATAAGGCTATATTTAATACTATCTCTATTATTAGTAGTAATAGTAGCTCTTTATTTAACAGTAAAGAGGACCCTATAGATACATTAAAGGACTTTACTAAGAAGAAGTATTGTAGACTTTCTTAATTCTTCTATAAGGTTACTAACCACAAAAAGAAAAAGAAGAAGTTTAAGGGTAAAGGCAAGTCTAAGTCTAAGAAGGTAAAGGGCAGTAAATAAGGTATTTTAATTCTATATATAACTATTTAAAACAGTACTAACTTCTTTTAGCTACTTATAATTAGTTTTTAGGTCTTTATTTTTATAAGGATATAGCTTATAGGTTATAAATTATAACTAGTATTATAAATATATAAAGTACTATAGAGCATTATAGGCTACTATAGATAACTATAGGGTATATAAAGTATTATAATATCTAGTAGTAAAAGTTTAACGTTTTTATTAACTTACTTTATTAATTAATTGTATCCTTAAATTATATCTATAATAGATATATATATAGATCTTATAGCACCTTATAGCACCTTATAGCACCTTATAGTTCCTTATTATAAGCAATTTTAAATATTTTTCTTAATATTACTAGCTATAGTTAATATAATATACTTATATACTATATCTTAGGGCTATATACTGTAGCATAAGGCTATATATTATTCTTTACAGTCTTATTTTAAGCCCCTTAATATAAATTTATTTTCTTATATTATATTAATCTTTCTTTTAACCTTATAATAAGCTCTAGAGGGCGCCCCTCTATTAACCTTAATGCTTTCCATATTTAAATTAAATAATAAAAGTATTATAACCAAATAACTGCAGATAATATTATATAGTATATTTTAATTAAGTTTAATATTTCTACCTTTTATAGAGTATTATATTAATATCTTTAGATTTAGCAGTTAGATTAAATAATATTTAATATAACCTAGGCCTAAACAGAAGATATTAAGGCATTATAAAATTATATTAAAGAGCTTTTTTTTTAAAAATATTCTTAAGAATAAAAATATCCTTTTCTAGTTATAAAAAGAAGGCTTTATAATAACTAATAAAGGGCTAATTAAAATATAATAAAGCCTTAGCCTTTTATAGTATTAAACCCCTAAGTAGAAAGAGAAGTAACTTATTAAATTATGCCATTTCTTTAAAAATAATACCTTATTAAATACTAAGTTATAGTTATTTAATTAAATATATCTTTATATCTATATTTAGTAAAAATAGCTATCCTTAAGTTAACAGGCACTATATAAAGTATTTTATAACTTTATGCCTATAAATATAACCGATTAATAGAATATAATATAATACTATTAAACTAGATAGATAGCATTTAGGCCTAACTTTATTTAGTTAATTAATACTTATAATAAGTTAAAGGTATAAGGAATTAAAATATATATATTAATTAATATATACTTACGGTATATTACGTAACTATATATTAGTATATTAGCTAATATATTATAAAGTATACTTAAGTAATACCTTTATATTCTAGAGAATTAAGAGAGTATGCCTCTTATTATCTAATTAGATTATAATAATAAGACTTTTATAATAGCTAGGGCTCATTTTTACCTTTTATAAGCACAGAGCTCCCTACAGGCTATTATAGCTTAGTAGATACAATTCTATAATTATTAAATATATAGTAAAAGTATATATAATAAAAAGATTAAGAGTTAATAGCACCAACTTAGCGATAGTTAAGTAAGGTATTGGCG